>NC_134266.1:197346276-197646276 GCF_031893055.1 Leptodactylus fuscus | reverse complement strand
AAAAATGTATACTTTAGTCTGTAGCTTGTGATTCTCTGAAGCGCTGCTCTTTAATGCTTATGATTAAAGGGTTCCCAGCAGAACTTAGATGTATTTTTGCATGTACAGTCATTTTATACTCTTTCCTCTGTCTTTCCTAAAATAAGCATTTTTTGCATTAAGGTTGAATAACATCATTTATTGTTAAGTTTGGGTGAGATTCTTCAGCTTTATAATTGTTGTGAGTTTACACCCGCGTAAGCATTTTTATGGCCACTTAGAATAGTTAATGCTGAATAAAGAAAAAGAAAGCAAATCCGTGCATTTGGCAATTGGAAGGCGCTCTTTTTGTGCTGCATTATTTAATTATGTCATTCTTTATCATTCCCACCCTTGGCAATAATTGATCATTTGCATAATCAGAATCCCATGCTTGTCAATGATATGTCTAGAAATAATGAGAGTGATTCGAGAACTGGGATGGCAGCAAAACCGTATCCATTCCTATTTCAGATTAAACATCTTCTTGTTCTCTTGTGTAGCACGCTTTAATAACAACTGAGCTTTGTGGGAAAGAAAATTACATGGAAACTTTATGATAAATTAAAAAAGAATGAATGGAGAATGAAGATCACTTCTTACCAAGGTAATTGTAAAAATATGGAAGCCTGAATATTATGACAGGTGTAATAGAGAATATAGGGAACGGGATGGAAATGCAGCAAAATCGTTTCTATTTTGTTCTGTGACTTGTGAGAGAATCCATAGGGTGTGAGACTAAACAAGTTACAACCAGGGGTGTAGCTATTGGGGATGCAGCAACTGGGCCCTGGACACTGAGGAGCCCCAAAGGTCTCTGCACCATGAAATTTACCACTATACTAAATGGTATAAAGTAGGGGGCCCCGGGGTTTTGCATCGGGGCCGGGGAGCTTCATTATGCCTCGGGTCACAACAATGGTGTTACATTTATTATAGACTAGCAGTATTTTGGCATAAAATACCGGCATACATGCATACCAGCTGTGAAGTGTCATAAGACTAAGTAGTGCATCTATGATGCCATCTGTGCCAACTGCCTTCCATGTCATCTAAGTGTGCTCCACTTTGATAAATTTGGGCAATTCTTTTCTTCCCATTTTTACAACACTATTGGTGTGCATCATTGTCCCTATCATCAGTTCTACTATCTACTGCCCTCTATTTCAGCACTGGACACCCACTAATAATAGCAATGTATCTTCCCTGTCCATATCTGTTTATTATCCTTATACTGTGACATAACCAAATTCATTTTTACCTTTATTATTGTGTTTCTAATGGCATTATGACATGAGTGCATTTGTTATCATTGTCCTGTGAAGTCAATCTGTGTTTTTTTTATTATTATGATGTTGTGCTTATTGTCCCAGTGTTATGACATCACTGTGGTCCTGTGGTCCTTAGCCATAAGCTGTCTATAACATCACTGTGGCCCTGTGGTCCTTAGCCACAAGCTGTCTATAACATCACTGTGGCCCTGTGGTCCTTAGCCACAAGCTGTCTATGACATCACTGTGGCCCTGTGGTCCTTAGCCACAAGCTGTCTATGACATCACTGTGGCCCTGTGGTCCTTAGCCAAAAGCTGTCTATGACATCACTGTGGTCCTGTGGTCCTTAGCCATAAGCTGTCTATGACATCACTGTGGCCCTGTGGTCCTTAGCTACAAGCTGTCTATGACATCACTGTGGCCCTGTGATCCTTAGCCATAAGCTGTCTATGACATCACTGTGGCCCTGTGATCCTTAGCCATAAGCTGTCTATGACATCACTGTGGCCCTGTGGTCCTTAGCTACAAGCTGTCTATGACATCACTGTGGCCCTGTGGTCCTTAGCTACAAGCTGTCTATGACATCATTGTGGCCCTGTGGTCCTTAACCTTTAGCTGTCCATGACATGACTTTATTATTCTTGATATAAGATATAATTTCAATTCTGCGATGGCATGGTGTACTTTATTTCTGTGCTGTAGCATCACTTACTAGGACTTTACAATGTTTAGAATCCAGGTACTGTTACATTAAGGAATTTGTGTTTTCTATTTTGTATCATCACATTGGTCATAATTCCTGTATAATGATAGATTGTAACATTGTTATGTGCATCACTCTGCATTGTGATTTTACTGTGGGTTGTCACGTCACTTTGTTCCTTACTAGAGATGAGTGAGTAGTGTTCGATCGAGTAGGTGTTCGATCGAATGCTACGGTATTCAAAATACTCGTACTCGATCAAACACTGCTAGCTGTTCGAAGTTTAAGGTTCGATGCAGAACCAGCGTTGATTGGCAGAATGCTATACATTCTGCCAGTCAACGCTGGTTCTTCTCTTACCTTTCCGAAGTCTTCTCCGCGCTGCATTCCCGCGTCTTCTTCCAGATGGAATTCACTCTGCCTAGGCATCCGGCCTAGGCAGAGCCAACTGCGCATGCGCGGGCATGCACGCGCATACACGCGCATGTGCAGTCGGCTCTGCTCAGGCGTTGGGTCTGGGCAGAGCCGACTGCGCATGCGCAGTCAGCTCTGCCTAGGCCGGATGCCTAGGCAGAGTGAATTCCACCCGGAAGAGGATGCGGGGACCCTGCGCCGGGAGAAAACTTCAAGCAGAATCCAGCCCAACCATCACTCGTGGACTTGGTAAGTATGATTTTATCGAATGTTGCCTACCCCTGAAACGAGCATTTCCCCCCATAGACTATAATGGGGTTCGAAACCCGTTCGAACAGTCGAACAGTGTGCGGCTGTTCGAATCGGATTTCGAACCTCGGACATTTTAGTGTTCGCTCATCTCTATTCCTTACCCATATATTGTGGTATCATCATTATTTCCCTATACAGAAATATTTAGTACTGTTTATTAACTCGATATTGTGCCATCACTATGTTCCCTATGGAAGTATATTTTAGTATATTATTCATTATCCACAACAACATCTCTGCATGTATTATTTCTGTTTAAGCATCAGTTTGTGTTCTTTCAGGGACATAAGGTTGAAGAAATTGGGATTATAACTAGGAATTATTACTGCCATATGAAGATATACTAGTACATACATGTATAAGGAAAATCTTTGCTTTTGTACCGTATTTTAGGGTTCCTATTATAGATTTTCTATCAAAGCCTAGGTTGTAAGTTACGCCGGGTCTACTTTGTAAATAATTACAATGGTTATGGTTTCAAACATATTTTTTCCAATTGTATTTCTTAAAATATACATATAATCATAAGAAAATCAAAGCACGCCCTCTTTCTATGCCAAAATTTGGATATAATAAAAATATCTGGTACTTAGAAGGCCTTAAAATTAGTAAAAAAAACAACCACAGATGAACAACAAATAAGGTTGGGCAACCCAATTCGTGTAGAACTGGATTCAACCCAAAATTTCCAAAGTGAACTCCATGAACTCCTCTGTACTCCAAAGTAATCTAGAGTCAAATGTGAAACCATCTATCCAATAGATTAAACTTGGCTTAAACTGGGTCATGCAGAAGGACAATGTTCCTAAGCACCCAAGTAAAGCTACAACAGAATGGTTGAAACAAAAAAGGGTGTTGCAATGGCCAGTCCAATACCAGACCTCAACCCAATAGAAATGCTGTGGTGGGACTTCAATGAACTGAAGCAACATTGTACAGAACAGTGGGACAAAACTCCTCCACAATGAAGTGTGAGGTCATACAGAAAACAATTTCTTAAAGGTGGGCCTACAAAATATTGACAAATAGGGCGTACTTAGTTTTTCACACAGGGTTTTTCCATTTCAGCTTGATGTTGTTGTTATCTGAGGTTGTATTTAACTAATTTTACGACCTTTTATGGAATAGATTTCTTTAAATATTTACTGATATGTAAACCTATATTATTCAAAGAAGGGATATGTTGTTTGTATATACCAAGTATAAGCCAAGTATTGTATATATGTCAAGTGTCCATGTTTGAAATTATATTACGACAACTAGGATTGTATGCTATCACAATGTGTACCTAAAGACTATCTCCATTCAAAACATGAAAATACAAGCCTAACTACTATAGTATAGAAAAAAATGCAAGAGAACTACACAATGGAGTTTCTCCATATCACAGTGCAGTGTTTTTTTACACCAATTCTCTTTCTCAGGGAAATGTATTTTTTGGACATTAGGCTGCTGTACTTCATGTATTCTGTGACGTCACATGATACTTACAGAGTGGAGCATGATACGAGGAGTTTAGCTGAAGGTAGGGGCAATGTCCAGGGCAATTCTTTCACAGGTTAATTGTGTCACTTTTGGACTGAACATTCCTGAGGCTCTGAAAAAAAAAAAACCTTCAGGTTTGCACTAACCACCACTTTATAATACAACATTCAAAAGAAGCAGATTAAAAAGTAAGGCCTCGTTCACATCTGCATTGGTATTCCGTTCAGGGGAGTCCGCATGGGGACCCCCCCCCCGAACGGAATATCAAGTGCATTTGCAAGCGCTGTGCAGTGAATGCACACGGATCCACATAGACTATAATGGGATCCTTGTGCTTGCAGGGAACAAGCAGAGAGGTAAGTACTTCACAATCTACTTTCCTGTCCACATGACTCATGCAGAGATCTCACGGCAAACACCGGAACCCCATTATAGTCTATGGGGTCCATGTGCTTTCACTGCACAGCGCTTGCAAATGCGTTCGGTAGTCCGTTTGGGGGTCCCCATGCAGACTCCCCAAACGGATTACCAAACGCAGATGTGAACCAAGGGTAAATAGGACAGATGTGCACATGAGGTGGGACATCATAATGACATCACCATTAAGTTGTTGTACTTATATTCCATCCTGGCTTGTTTTTCTAGTTCTTGGTACAGTAGTCCACTGGTGGACATGGGAAGTGTATTTATTCCAAAGAGGGTGCAGATCATTTGCGGGGGTACTTTCTGTGTTCTCCAGGCTATGTGTATTTTCGTAGAAGCACAAGTTCTTTATCACTTTTTGTGTTGTTTTATAATCCATAAATGAAGATTTTGCTTTCATTATGTTTATTTAGAAACTAATTAAATGGTTTGAAAAATGTTCTCAATCTTTGCAAAAACTAATTGAACAAATAGATTTTAAAAAGTTTTAAGAAAATGTATAATATAAGATCAAAATGCCTCTATCTTTACTTATCAGGCTTTTATCCCACTAAACTGACATTTCTGCTCTAATGGATTCATCATAATCTCCCAAACTGGACTCTTGGTTCTTTGATGTATCAGATGTGTGTCCACAGAAGTCTATGGAGAGGGGAGGGTGGAGTGAAAAAAGAATATTATAGGCAAATAGAGACCATTGAAGATAATATGTTTTTATTATTTTGGGGTTTATTCACTATTCAGTACTTCAGTTTCAAGAAGATCTGTCTACAAGTGCAAATACTAAATGCTAAATTCTTGCTGTTTCCCTGAACAATTTTTCTTTTTAAAATCCATCCACCCTTTCAAAACATATGACCCCAAGAAAGTTATATGTAAACTTGCTTTGATTCTCCATGTGGGTGGAAACCTTATGTTTCTCTATGAAAAAATAAAAGCTTCCTGTCCTGAGAATCGGAGCTAGATTACCTATAATCTTCCAGCAATAATCAAATCACGTATGTTATTTAGCAATTTCAACTTGGTGAAAGATCATCTTTAATGTACTATGTGGTGCTGCTGGTTCTTAGTGAGTGATCAGAATTTCCTGATTTTTCCAGAAGACATCAAAGCCATTACTCTCCACCAACTTCCTCAGAGACAACTGAGAATTAGAGATGGATCCTGGATAGGAAAAAAACTGCTAAAAAAAAGCAGAATACAAGTTATATAATAGTAAGAAATAGTGTTATTCATTATGTACACATACATGGCAGCTTCTGAAAACACATCTAGAAGGTTAGGTAAGCTTTGAGAACTAACACTATTTGATCACTATTTGATGACATTACTATTAATTATGTTGAAGGATATATATTAATAGAAGCTTTGGATTTTGCATCATGAATATTTTGTAAAAAGAACCTAATGTACACACTCGTTCCATATGTTATTATTACTCTACAGACAATACAGAAGAATACAGCACTAACAAGTACAGAAATTTAACAGAAAATAGGTAAAAAGCCATAGGTTTTGTGTTAGTTTTTCATGCAATTTTTTAAGGTAGAGGTGAATTGATAAGAAATAAGTAATATAAAGTTGGATACTTATGGCTCAAAAAATGTCTGTGTGTGAAAACACCTGAAAGCATAACTAATGCATAACTTTTAATTTCCTGGCAGTATTTGTGTCATTGATAAAGTTTGTAATATACTTTAATAAAAATATAAAAAATTGTCTCCTTTCTGTGAAATCTTGTTGTTTTTTTCTCTTCCCCTTGCTTCTCACCGTGTAGGGTCGACGGTTTTATGTGAAATAAAACTATTTAAAGTGACCCTCCCCCACCCTCATTTTATTTTTATGTCACCCTAGCTATAGACCATAGACAGTGAGTGGATTTCACAGCAAGGAGACAAATACCCTTTACTTGTTAATAGAGATGAGCGAACAGTGTTCTATCGAACTCATGTTCAATCGGATATTAGGCTGTTCGGCATGTTCGAATCGAATCGAACACCGCGTGGTAAAGTGCGCCATTACTCGATTCCCCTCCCACCTTCCCTGGCGCCTTTTTTGCTCCAATAACAGCGCAGGGTAGGTGGGACAGGAACTACGACACCGGTGACGTTGAGAAAAGTAGGAAAAACCCATTGGCTGCCGAAAACATGTGACCTCTAATTTAAAAGAACAGCGCCGCCCAGGTTCGCGTCATTCTGAGCTTGCAATTCACCGAGGACGGAGGTTTCCGTCCAGCTAGCTAGGGCTTAGATTCTGGGTAGGCAGGGACAGGCTAGGATAGGAAGGAGAAGACAACCACAACAGCTCTTGTAAGAGCTAAATTCCAGGGAGAAGCTTGTCAGTGTAACGTGGCACTGACGGGCTCAATCGCCGCAACCCAGCTTTCCCAGGATCCTGAATGGAATACACTGTCAGTGTATTCCCGTATACCCGATATATACCCCGATACCCGTTCCAACGGTGTGCCCCCCCACCTTCACCCCAGAAATACCCTGCAAGTCCCCTAGCAATAGAATTGGGGCTATATACACCCACAATTTTTACTACTGGTATACAGTGCCATTGTCTGACTGGGAATTCAAAGAATATATTGGGGTTATAAATACCCTCATTTCTTGCTACTGCCATATAGTGCCAGTTTCTGACTGGTAATTCAAAGAATATATTGGGGTTACGTGCACCCACAATTTTTACTACTGGTATACAGTGCCATTGTCTGACTGGGAATTCAAAGAATATATTGGGAATACAAATACCCTCATTTCTTGCTACTGCCATATAGTGCCAGTTTCTGACTGGTAATTCAAAGAATATATTGGGGTTACGTGCACCCACAATTTTTACTACTGGTATACAGTGCCATTGTCTGACTGGGAATTCAAAGAATATATTGGGAATACAAATACCCTCATTTCTTGCTACTGCCATATAGTGCCAGTTTCTGACTGGTAATTCAAAGAATATATTGGGGTTACGTGCACCCACAATTTTTACTACTGGTATACAGTGCCATTGTCTGACTGGGAATTCAAAGAATATATTGGGAATACAAATACCCTCATTTCTTGCTACTGCCATATAGTGCCAGTGTCTGACTGGGAATTCAAAGAATATATTGGGGTTACGTGCACCCACAATTTTTACTACTGGTATACAGTGCCATTGTCTGACTGGGAATTCAAAGAATATATTGGGAATACAAATACCCTCATTTCTTGCTACTGCCATATAGTGCCAGTTTCTGACTGGGAATTCAAAGAATATATTGGGGTTACGTGCACCCACAATTTTTACTACTGGTATACAGTGCCATTGTCTGACTGGGAATTCAAAGAATATATTGGGAATACAAATACCCTCATTTCTTGCTACTGCCATATAGTGCCAGTGTCTGACTGGGAATTCAAAGAATATATTGGGGTTACGTGCACCCACAATTTTTACTACTGGTATACAGTGCCATTGTCTGACTGGGAATTCAAAGAATATATTGGGGTTATAAATACCCTCATTTCTTGCTACTGCCATATAGTGCCAGTTTCTGACTGGTAATTCAAAGAATATATTGTGGTTACGTGCACCCACAATTTTTACTACTGGTATACAGTGCCATTGTCTGACTGGGAATTCAAAGAATATATTGGGAATACAAATACCCTCATTTCTTGCTACTGCCATATAGTGCCAGTGTCTGACTGGGAATTCAAAGAATATCGAGTGATTATGAAGATAATCTTGTTTCCCTTAGTCCTAACAGCGGCACAATGTGGGGTATTTCTGCCCCTGTGTGCTGGTAGGACAGGCGGATATTTAATTAGCCAATCAAATGCGTGGCAGGCCCTATAAGAGGGCACAAGAACCTCCCCTCTGCGTGTAAATACAAAAGTACCTCCATTACATTTATATACAGTTTTATACATAAGATATGATTCCCAGGGTGGGAAATCTTGTGCCGCTGTTAGGACTAAGGGAAACAAGATTATCTTCATAATCACTCGTTCCCTGTCGTCCTCAACAGCGGCACAATGTGGGGATATAGCAAGCAGGTCCCCAAGATGGGTGGGACAAACCCATGACCGAACTTAAACTGGTCTGGGCAAAGGCAGTGGAATCTGCCACTTGGTCCTTCAGGCGGTAATGCCGAATGAAGGTGGATTCAGATGCCCAAGAGGCAGCTGCATATATTTGGTCCACAGACAAAGCACTTCTTTCTGCCCGTGAAGTGGACACTGCCCTGGTTGAATGGGCATGAAGGAAAGATGGAGCCGACAGCCCTTGGGCGGTATAGGCGACTCTAATAGTCTCGGTAACCCACCGGGATATTGTAGCTTTGGCGGCTTTGGCGCCCTTGTTTTCCCCCGTGTAGCTGACCAACAGGTTTTCAGTCCACCTAAAGGGGCGAGTGCGCTGCAAGTAGATCTGCAGGCATCTAACCACATCCAGCTTGTGCCATCTTTCTTCTTCAGCAGAAGAAGGGAACGGAAAAAATACTGGAAGGGAAATCAGTTGGTTCCTGTTTACAGCAGATGGCACCTTGGGACGAAACCCAGGGAGGAACCTAAGCTGTACATGGTCAGAGAAAAAGGTGGTATATGGCTCCTCAGCGGACAAAGCTTGTAGTTCACTAACGCGTTTGGCAGGTGTGACTGCCAATAGCAGCGCCATTTTGCCGGTTAGCGACTTGAGGGAGACCTCTTCCAGAGGTTCAAATGGCTGGCCACATAGGGCGTTCAGGACCAGAATAAGGTCCCATTGGTGGACAGGGGTGTTTACCACCGGTCTCAGCCTAGTTGCCCCTTTAATAAAGGTGCTCACTAAAGGATCCTGAGACAAACGCCTCCCCAGATAGGCGGACAGGGCCGCTACGTGTACCTTGAGTGTGGCCGCAGCAAGACCTCTGTCTAGTCCGTCTTGAAGGAAGTCCAGGATCGCCTCTGTAGGGGGATCGGTGGAGTCCACTTGATGCTGCAGACACCAGGCATTAAAGATGTTACCTATTCGACGGTAGTTCCTGTTAGTCGAATCTGCTCTGGCGCTGGATAGGGTCTTCAAGACGGCTTGTGACAGTCCTCTATTTCTCAATAGGGACTGGTCAACCTCCAGGCTGTCAGGTTGAGTCTCCTCAGATCCTGGCATCTCAGCTCTCCTTGGGTTACCAGGTCTGGGAGTGGGGGAAGCCTCCAATATATGCCCTGACTCATTTGTATGAGCTGAGCAAACCAAGCCCTTTTTGGCCAGAACGGGATTATGGCTATTCCCGAGGCTTGGTCCTGTCTTATTTTTATCAATACCTTCAGTATGATTGGAATTGGAGGGAATATGTAAAACAGCCTGAACCTCCATGGGATGGACAGGGCATCCACTGCCAAGGGATTGTCCTCCTGGTACAGAGAGCAGAAGGTCCCCACCTTGGCGTTGAGTCGGGTAGCCATAAGATCGACCTCCGGGAGACCCCATCTCTGGACGATCTGTTGAAATACGTCTGGATTGAGAGACCATTCTCCTGATACGGTAATACCCTGACTCAGCTGATCCGCTACTATGTTCAGGGAGCCCTTTATGTGAACAGCGGATAACTGGACCAGATTCTTCTCCGCCTAGGCAAATATGAGATTCGTCTCTCTCAGCAAGGTTGGTGACCTGGTGCCCCCTTGTTTGTTTATATAGACTACCACCGTCATATTGTCTGACCGGTTTTTGACAGACTTGCCTTTCAATTCTGGGGCAAAGTGTACTAGGGCCAGGTACACTGCTCTGAGTTCCTTGAGATTGGATGACCCCAGCTCCGGACATCTCCATCGTCCTTGTACAGTTTTGTCATGACAATGGGCTCCCCATCCCCACTGGGATGCATCTGTTGTCAACAGGGTCCACACTGTCGGGACCGTGGACCTTCCGTCTTTCAGGTGTATCCACCATCTGAGGGAAAGACGGGTAGCGGGAGAAAGGCAGATCTTCTTGTGCAATCCCCGTGGAGACCTGTTCCAGGTTCTCAACACTTCCATCTGCAGGGGACGCAAATGCCATAAAGTCCAAGGGACCGCCCTGGCCGAGGATGACATCAGGCCCAGGACTCTCATGGCGGTCCGGATGGTTACCTGCCGAGTGCGCAATAGGAATCGTGCACTGGCTTGGATTCTTTCCTTCCTTGGACTGGAGAGGAAGATCTGCATCGCTTCTGAATCCACTATAAATCCGAGGAATTTTCTTCAGGTGGATGGAACGATTTCGGACTTCTCCCAATTGATAATCCTAACTCCTGTAGGAAGTTGATGGCAAGGTTGAGCTGCTGGAGGAGGGCAGCAGGAGACTGAGCTTTCAGTAGCCAGTCGTCTAGATAAGGGACGATGAAAAGACCCTGAAGTCTGAGGGCCGCGGCGACCGGAGAAATCACCTTGGTGAATACCAGTGGGGCGGATGTGATGCCGAATGGCAGAGCTGTGAATTGATAGTGCTCCCTGTGGCCGGCCATAGCGACGGCAATCCTGAGGAACTTCCTGTGGAAATGAGCAATGGGGACATGTAGATAGGCGTCCTTCAAATCGAGGGTAACCATCACCTCTCCTGGCTGAAGAAACACAGCCACGGAATCCACGGTTTCCATTCGAAATGACCTCTTCCTGATAAACCGATTGAGGTACCTCAGATCTATTATCATCCTCCAGCCCCCGGTGAACTTGGGGACCAGAAAGATGGGGGAGTAGACTCCCAGACCGAGGTCTGAGGCTGGTACCTTCTCCAGGGCGCCCTTGGTAACATATTCGGCAACCAAGGCTTCTAGACTGGCCTGCTGAGAAGGTGGAAGAGTTTGGGTGGAAACGAACCGATCTGGAGGTGGAAGATGAAAGTCGATGTGATACCCGTGTTGTATGATCTTCAACACCCATGGGTCTTGGATATGGGTGAACCATGCTCTGGAAAAGGAGGAAAGACGTCCTCCCACAGGAAGGGGGGCCACAGGGAGCTGCCCCACGTCAAAACTCAGGCTTCCTCTTGGTGTCCTACTTGGAAGCGCCACGACCAGCTCCCCTAGGGCGATATCTAAAACGCCGTTGTTGGGAAGGGCGTCTATAATTAGAGGAAGAACCTCTGCCTCTAGGGGGAGCACGTCTGCCCCTGGATGCTTGAGGTAGGGACCTTCCCCTACCTTCAGCTAATCCCTCCATAATGGCGTCTAAGCTTTGGCCAGACACCCTTCCCGGCTCAAAGGGGAGAGCACAGAGTGCTGCTTTAGACGCAAAATCTGCCCGCCAAGGCTTTAGCCAAAGGGGTCTACGGGCCGCAGTAGACAACGCCATAGATTTGGCGGAGATTTTAAATTGATGGCAGGAGGATTCCGCCAAATAATCTGCAGCCCTATGAACTCTTTTCATAGAGGCCAGAATCTCATCTCTGTCTACGCCCAAGTCTATATCCCGCTCCAAGGCGGCTAAGCGGTTGCGCAAAGTCACCAACCATAGAGGAGGCTATGGCCACAGAGGCTTGCGCGGAGGAAGCTGAGTAGACCTTCTTCAGAACGGAGTCCGCCCTACGATCCAGAGGGTCCTGAAGATTTGAACCATCTTCCAAGGGCACCAGGGTTCTGCGGGACAGCTTTGCTACGGCCAAATCCACCTTCAGGGGAGGCCCCCAGGAATCCCACTGGGTAGTGTTAATAGGAACCAAACTCTTGAAGATCCTGGAAAGCGAATGTCCTTTCTCTGGCTGTTTCCACTGCTGCACCATAAGGTCGGTCAGCGTGGCGTCCGCATGGAAGGCAATATGTCCCCCAGAGGCAGACGTGGAGGCTTCCCCGTCAACATCTCGGCCCACTGTAGACCGGATGGACTTCAGCAGCCTGCCCGTTTGTTCATAATGGAACGCAGTTCTGCTGGAATAACTGAGTCGTCCTCGGAGGAATCATCCTCTGCCACCCGCAGGTGTTACAAGGAAGGGGGGGAGAGACGAGGAACGGAGCTCAGAGCATGGTCTCCTGGTGAGCTGAGACAAGGTGCAATGGATCCCTTTGAGGGAATCATCCTGTAAAACAAAAAGGAGAGTACAAGCAAGGGAAAAACTATTTACCCAAGCGATGCCCAAACTCACCATCTCCTTGACCCATGCCATCATATCTCTGGGAGAGGGCTCCACAGGTGGAGGACCTCTGCACCCGCGACAACGGGCCCACTCATAGCCTGAAAATAGGCAAGTTATAGGACCAGTAGTACCCCGCAGGGCACAACCTTTCAAGCCGCTACCTACCATCAGGGAGCGGTGTGTCGCAATCGGAGCAGGAAAGATGTTTCCTCTTGGAAGAGGTTTTCCTCCTACCATCCCCAGGAGGGGTAGTAGAGGATGACATATCCTACAGAGAGAGATAATAGACCATGCAACACTGTCACCATGACATCATACCAGCTTTTAAAAAAAAAAGGGGTAAATCTTACCAGGTCCTGTAGACCGGACAGAGAGGTGACTTGGCGCCCAACGTGCGACTCGAACCCACGACCTTGAGATTAAGAGTCTCATGCTCTACCGACTGAGCTAGCCGGGCTGGCGCTGTGAACAGGATCTGAACCTGTGCGGGGAGACCCCATTGGATTTCGAGTCCAAAACCTTAACCACTCGGCCATCACAGCCGGTTCCCAATAAAGTTTGCAAACTGGAAAAGAGTTCAAGATCAATGAACACCACAATCGCACGCCTTCAGCAGATACTGCAGGAAGGTCTCTGACACCAGGCCAGCCAGCCTCTTAATTCTGGCCGGCTGGAAGTGGGCGGAGCCACAATCAAAGCAGGTGAGGCAACCTGCCCAGACAACTAACCCTGTAATCAGGGGTCTGCAAAGATATACATTCCCCCCCACCAAGAGGCCCTTAACACGGGCACTTACCCCCACATCTCCCCGTCTTTTCCGGCCTTTAATAAGGCCTGAATCTTCCCTGAGTGAGCGGCCGCCAGTGCCAGGCCGTTGCCATGGCGCTATGATACTTCTGGCGAAACCGGAAGTGCGCGCTTACAGCGGCCGGCGGGGAACAGGATACACAACAGTGTGGTTCCACCCGCCGGCAGTCCGCGCGGCCACCAGAGGCGGCATGCGGAGTCCCCGGAGTCTCACCAAAATGTCAGGTAAGTCACAAGGAGCAGGGGAAGCGGAGGAGAGGGGGGGCAGGGGGGATAGAGGGGGGTAGCCACACATGGCTAACAAGCACCTTCTCCCCGCAGGGCACAGAAGGTGACAAGAAGAAAACAACCGCTCAGGAGGTGAGTGATCCTGCTGAGCTTCTCAAAGAGGACACAAGTCCTCCCACCTGTCCTCTGTCCACACAGGACAGAAAAAAACACGCAGAGGGGAGGTTCTTGTGCCCTCTTATAGGGCCTGCCACGCATTTGATTGGCTAATTAAATATCCGCCTGTCCTACCAGCACACAGGGGCAGAAATACCCCACATTGTGCCGCTGTTGAGGACGACAGGGAAATTGGGGTTACGTGCACCCACAATTTTTACTACTGGTATACAGTGCCATTGTCTGACTGGGAATTCAAAGAATATATTGGGAATACAAATACCCTCATTTCTTGCTACTGCCATATAGTGCCAGTTTCTGACTGGTAATTCAAAGAATATATTGGGGTTACGTGCACCCACAATTTTTACTACTGGTATACAGTGCCATTGTCTGACTGGGAATTCAAAGAATATATTGGGAATACAAATACCCTCATTTCTTGCTACTGCCATATAGTGCCAGTTTCTGACTGGTAATTCAAAGAATATATTGGGGTTACGTGCACCCACAATTTTTACTACTGGTATACAGTGCCATTGTCTGACTGGGAATTCAAAGAATATATTGGGAATACAAATACCCTCATTTCTTGCTACTGCCATATAGTGCCAGTGTCTGACTGGGAATTCAAAGAATATATTGGGGTTACGTGCACCCACAATTTTTACTACTGGTATACAGTGCCATTGTCTGACTGGGAATTCAAAGAATATATTGGGAATACAAATACCCTCATTTCTTGCTACTGCCATATAGTGCCAGTGTCTGACTGGGAATTCAAAGAATATATTGGGGTTACGTGCACCCACAATTTTTACTACTGGTATACAGTGCCATTGTCTGACTGGGAATTCAAAGAATATATTGGGGTTATAAATACCCTCATTTCTTGCTACTGCCATATAGTGCCAGTTTCTGACTGGTAATTCAAAGAATATATTGTGGTTACGTGCACCCACAATTTTTACTACTGGTATACAGTGCCATTGTCTGACTGGGAATTCAAAGAATATATTGGGAATACAAATACCCTCATTTCTTGCTACTGCCATATAGTGCCAGTGTCTGACTGGGAATTCAAAGAATATATTGGGGTTACGTGCACCCACAATTTTTACTACTGGTATACAGTGCCATTGTCTGACTGGGAATTCAAAGAATATATTGGGAATACAAATACCCTCATTTCTTGCTACTGCCATATAGTGCCAGTTTCTGACTGGTAATTCAAAGAATATATTGGGGTTACGTGCACCCACAATTTTTACTACTGGTATACAGTGCCATTGTCTGACTGGGAATTCAAAGAATATATTGGGAATACAAATACCCTCATTTCTTGCTACTGCCATATAGTGCCAGTTTCTGACTGGTAATTCAAAGAATATATTGGGGTTACGTGCACCCACAATTTTTACTACTGGTATACAGTGCCATTGTCTGACTGGGAATTCAAAGAATATATTGGGAATACAAATACCCTCATTTCTTGCTACTGCCATATAGTGCCAGTGTCTGACTGGGAATTCAAAGAATATATTGGGGTTACGTGCACCCACAATTTTTACTACTGGTATACAGTGCCATTGTCTGACTGGGAATTCAAAGAATATATTGGGAATACAAATACCCTCATTTCTTGCTACTGCCATATAGTGCCAGTTTCTGACTGGTAATTCAAAGAATATATTGGGGTTACGTGCACCCACAATTTTTACTACTGGTATACAGTGCCATTGTCTGACTGGGAATTCAAAGAATATATTGGGAATACAAATACCCTCATTTCTTGCTACTGCCATATAGCGCCAGTGTCTGACTGGGAATTCAAAGAATATATTGGGGTTACGTGCACCCACAATTTTTACTACTGGTATACAGTGCCATTGTCTGACTGGGAATTCAAAGAATATATTGGGAATACAAATACCCTCATTTCTTGCTACTGCCATATAGTGCCAGTGTCTGACTGGGAATTCAAAGAATATATTGGGGTTACGTGCACCCACAATTTTTACTACTGGTATACAGTGCCATTGTCTGACTGGGAATTCAAAGAATATATTGGGAATAGAAATACCCTCATTTCTTGCTACTGCCATATAGTGCCAGTTTCTGACTGGTAATTCAAAGAATATATTGGGGTTACGTGCACCCACAATTTTTACTACTGGTATACAGTGCCATTGTCTGACTGGGAATTCAAAGAATATATTGGGAATACAAATACCCTCATTTCTTGCTACTGCCATATAGTGCCAGTTTCTGACTGGTAATTCAAAGAATATATTGGGGTTACGTGCACCCACAATTTTTACTACTGGTATACAGTGCCAATTTCTAACTAGGAATTCAAAATGCGCAAGGCTCCCGGAAAGGGACGTGGACGAGGCCGTGGGCGAGGTCGGGGGAATGGTTCTGGGGAGCAAGGTAGCAGTGAAGCCACAGGGCGTCCCGTGCCTACTCCTGTGGGGCAGCAAGCATTGCGCCACTCCACAGTGCCAGGGTTGCTTGCCACATTAACTAAACTGCAGGGTACAAACCTTAGTAGGCCCGAGAACCAGGAACAGGTCTTGCAATGGCTGTCAGAGAACGCTTACAGCACATTGTCCAGCAGCCAGTCAGACTCTGCCTCCTCTCCTCCTATTACCCAACAGTCTTGTCTTCCTTCCTCCCAAAATTCCGAAGCTTTACAGAACAATAACCCAAACTGTCCCTGCTCCCCAGAGCTGTTCTCCGCTCCTTTCATTGTCCCTCAACCTGCCTCTCCACATCACGATTCCACGAACCTAACAGAGGAGCATCTGTGTCCAGATGCTCAAACACTAGAGTCTCCTCCATCTCCGTTCGATTTGGTGGTGGATGACCAGCAACCCACCCTCATCGACGATGATGTGACGCAGTTGCCGTCAGGGCATCCAGTTGACCGGCGCATTGTGCGGGAGGAGGAGATGAGACAGGAGTTGGAAGAGGAAGTGGTGGATGATGAGGACACTGACCCGACCTGGACAGGGGGGATGTCAAGCGGGGAAAGTAGTGTGGATGTTGAGGCAGGTGCAGCACCAAAAAGGGTAGCTAGAGGCAGAGGCAGAGGTCAGCAGCTTAGGCGAAGCCAGGCCACACCCGGAATCTCCCAAGATGTTCCAGTTCGTACCCAGCCCCGAAAAACTCCCACCTCGAGGGCACGTTTCTCGAAGGTGTGGAGTTTTTTCAAGGAATGCGCCGAGGACAGATATAGTGTTGTCTGCACAATTTGCCTCTCGAAATTGATTAGGGGCTCTGAGAAGAGCAACCTGTCCACCACTTCAATGCGCCGTCATTTGGAATCCAAGCACTGGAATCAGTGGCAGGCAGCAACGGCAGGACAAAGGCCGCCTGCCGTTCACGCCACTGCCACTGCCTCTGCCACTGCCTCTGCCTCTGCCACTGCCACTGCTGACTGTGCTGGCGATGCACTCCAGAGGACGAGCCAGGACACCACTTCATCTGCCTCCGCCACTTTGTTGACTTCTACCTCATCCTCCCCTGGTCCTGTCTTATCTCCTTCTCCTGCACCATCAAAGGCACCATCAGGCGTTTCTTTACAACAACCCACCATCTCTCAGACATTGGAGCGGCGGCAGAAATACACTGCTAACCACCCACACGCGCAAGCCTTGAACGCCAACATCGCTAAACTGCTGGCCCAGGAGATGTTGGCGTTCCGGCTTGTTGAAACTCCCGCCTTCCTGGACCTGATGGCAACTGCGGCACCTCGCTATGCCGTCCCTAGCCGTCACTACTTCTCCCGGTGTGCCGTCCCCGCCTTGCACCAGCACGTGTCACTCAACATCAGGCGGGCCCTTAGTTCCGCGCTTTGCACAAAGGTCCACTTGACCACCGACGTGTGGACAAGTGCATGCGGACAGGGACGCTACATTTCACTGACGGCACACTGGGTGAATGTAGTTGAGGCTGGGACTGCTTCCCAAACTGGCCCGGTGTACCTCGTCTCCCCGCCTAACATTCCTGGCAGGGACACGAGAAGAACACCCCCCTCCTCCTCCTCCTCTACCGCCTCCTCCTCCGCCACCACCTCCTCCTCCGCCACCGCCTCCTCCTCCGCTGTTAGATTGACCCCAGCTACGAGTTGGAAACGTTGCAGCACTGGCGTTGGTAGACGTCAGCAGGCTGTGCTGAAGCTGATCAGCTTGGGGGACAGACAGCACACTGCCTCCGAGGTGAGGGATGCCCTCCTCGATGAGACGGCAATATGGTTTGAGTCGCTGCACCTGGGCCCAGGCATGGTCGTTTGTGATAACGGCCGGAACCTGGTAGCAGCTCTGGAGCTTGCCGGACTCCAACATGTTCCATGCCTGGCCCACGTCTTCAACCTAGTGGTGCAACGTTTCCTAAAGAGCTACCCCAATGTTCCAGAGCTACTGGTGAAAGTGCGGCGCATGTGCGCCCACTTTCGCAAGTCGACAGTAGCCGCTGCTAGCTTAAAATCTCTCCAGCAACGCCTGCATGTGCCACAACACCGGCTTTTGTGCGACGTCCCCACACGCTGGAACTCAACGTTTCAGATGTTGAATAGAGTGGTTGAGCAGCAGAGACCTTTGATGGAATACCAGCTACAAAACCCTAGGGTGCCACAAAGTCAGCTGCCTCAGTTTCACATCCATGAGTGGCCATGGATGAGAGACCTTTGTGACATCCTACGGGTCTTTGAGGAGTCCACAAGGAGGGTGAGCTCTGAGGATGCGATGGTGAGCCTTACAATCCCGCTCTTGTGTGTTCTGAGAGAATCCCTGATTGACATCAGGGATAACTCAGATCACACAGAGGAGTTAGGGATAGCATCCGATCCGTCACAGCTGGAGAGTAGGTCCACACATCTGTCCACTTCACTGCGTTTAATGGAGGAGGAGGAGGAGGAGGAAGAAGAGTTGTCCGATGATGTGATGGTGATACAGGAGGCTTCCGGGCAACTTCGAATCGTCCCATTGTTGCAGCGCGGATGGGTAGACATGGAGGATGAGGAGGAAATGGAGATTGAACTTTCCGGTGGGGCCAGAGGAGTCATGCCAACTAACACTGTGGCAGACATGGCTGAGTTCATGTTGGGGTGCTTTACAACCGACAAGCGTATTGTCAAAATCATGGAGGACAACCAGTACTGGATCTTTGCTATCCTTGACCCCCGGTATAAAAACAACATCTCGTCTTTTATTCCGGTAGAGGGGAGGGCCAATCGCATCAATGCTTGCCACAGGCAATTGGTGCAGAATATGATGGAGATGTTTCCAGCATGTGACGTTGGCGGCAGGGAGGGCAGTTCCTCAAGTAGGCAACCAAGTTCTCACCGGTCCACACAAACGAGGGGCACACTGTCTAAGGTCTGGGACACCTTGATGGCACCCCCTCGCCAAAGTGCCACCACGGAGGGTCCTAGTGTCACCAGGCGTGAGAAGTATAGGCGCATGTTGCGGGAATACCTTTCCGACCACAGCCCTGTCCTCTCCGACCCCTCTGCGCCCTACACGTATTGGGTGTCGAAGTTGGACCTGTGGCTTGAACTTGCCCTATATGCCTTGGAGGTGCTGTCCTGTCCTGCCGCCAGCGTCCTATCTGAGAGGGTGTTCAGTGCAGCCGGTGGCATCATCACTGACAAGCGCACCCGTCTGTCAGCTGAGAGTGCCGACCGGCTCACTTTGATAAAAATGAACCACCACTGGATAGAGCCTTCATTTTTGTGCCCACCTGTGTAAAGCACCCCAACATGAAACTCCATGTCTGTACTCAACCTCTCCAATTCCTCCGCATCCTCATACTCATCCACCATAAGCGTTGCACAATTCTGCTAATACTAGGCTCCCTCCAACATGATTTCCCCCAACTCTGCTGGTTAGAGGCTCCCTCCACCCTGATTTCCACCAACTCTGCTGGTTAGAGGCTCCCTCCACCCTGCTTTCCCACAACTCTGCTGGTTAGAGGCTCCCTCCACCATGAATTTGCCAAAACTGGGCTGGTTAGAGGCTCCCTCCACCATGAATTGGTCCAAACTGGGGTTTTTAGAGGCTCCCTCCACCATGAATTTGCCAAAACTGGGCTGTTTAGAGGCTCCCTCCACCATGAATTGGTCCAAATTGGGGTTTTTAGAGGCTCCCTCCACCATGAATTTGCCCAAACTGGGCTGGTTAGAGGCTCCCTCCACCATGAATTGGTCCAAACTGGGCTGTTTAGAGGCTCCCTCCACCATGAATTGGTCCAAATTGGGATTTTTAGAGGCTCCCTCCACCATGAATTGGTCCAAACTGGGCTGTTTAGAGGCTCCCTCCACCATGAATTGGTCCAAACTGGGGTTTTTAGAGGCTCCCTCCACCATGAATTGGTCCAAACTGGGCTGGTTAGAGGCTCCCTCCACCATGAATTGGTCCAAACTGGGTTTTTTAGAGGCTCCCTCCACCATGAATTGGTCCAAACTGGGGTTTTTAGAGGCTCCCTCCACCATGAATTGGTCCAAACTGGGGTTTTTAGAGGCTCCCTCCACCATGAATTGGTCCAAACTGGGGTTTTTAGAGGCTCCCTCCACCATGAATTTGCCCAAACTGGGCTGTTTAGAGGCTCCCTCCACCATGAATTGGTCCAAACTGGGTTTTTTAGAGGCTCCCTCCACCATGAATTGGTCCAAACTGGGGTTTTTAGAGGCTCCCTCCACCATGAATTGGTCCAAACTGGGGTTTTTAGAGGCTCCCTCCACCATGAATTTGCCCAAACTGGGCTGTTTAGAGGCTCCCTCCACCATGAATTTGCCCAAACTGGGCTGTTTAGAGGCTCCCTCCACCATGAATTTGCCCAAACTGGGCTGGTTAGAGGCTCCCTCCACCATGAATTGGTCCAAACTGGGGTTTTTAGAGGCTCCCTCCACCATGAATTGGTCCAAACTTGGCTGTTTAGAGGCTCCCTCCACCATTAATTGGTCCAAACTGGGCTGGTTAGAGGCTCCCTCCACCATGAATTGGTCCAAACTGGGTTTTTTAGAGGCTCCCTCCACCATGAATTGGTCCAAACTGGGGTTTTTAGAGGCTCCCTCCACCATGAATTGGTCCAAACTGGGCTGTTTAGCGGCTCCCTCCACCATTAATTGGTCCAAACTGGGCTGGTTAGAGGCTCCCTCCACCATGAATTTGCCCAAACTGGGCTGTTTAGAGGCTCCCTCCACCATGAATTTGCCCAAACTGGGCTGGTTAGAGGCTCCCTCCACCATGAATTGGTCCAAACTGGGGGTTTTAGAGGCTCCCTCCACCATGAATTGGTCCAAACTTGGCTGTTTAGAGGCTCCCTCCACCATGAATTGGTCCAAACTGGGGTGGTTAGAGGCTCCCTCCACCATTAATTGGTCCAAACTGGGCTGGTTAGAGGCTCCCTCCACCATTAATTGGTCCAAACTGGGCTGGTTAGAGGCTCTCTCCACCATTAATTGGTCCAAACTGGGCTGGTTAGAGGCTCCCTCCACCATTAATTGGTCCAAACTGGGCTGGTTAGAGGCTCCCTCCACCATTAATTGGTCCAAACTGGGCTGGTTAGAGGCTCCCTCCACCATGAATTTGCCCAAACTGGGCTGTTTAGAGGCTCCCTCCACCATGAATTTGCCCAAACTGGGCTGGTTAGAGGCTCCCTCCACCATGAATTGGTCCAAACTGGGTTTTTTAGAGGCTCCCTCCACCATGAATTTGCCCAAACTGGGCTGGTTAGAGGCTCCCTCCACCATGAATTGGTCCAAACTGGGTTTTTTAGAGGCTCCCTCCACCATGAATTTGCCCAAACTGGGCTGGTTAGAGGCTCCCTCCACCATGAATTGGTCCAAACTGGGTTTTTTAGAGGCTCCCTCCACCATGAATTTGCCCAAACTGGGCTGGTTAGAGGCTCCCTCCACCATGAATTGGTCCAAACTGGGTTTTTTAGAGGCTCCCTCCACCATGAATTTGCCCACACTGGGCTGGTTAGAGGCTCCCTCCACCATGAATTGGTCCAAACTGGGGTTTTTAGAGGCTCCCTCCACCATGAATTTGCCCAAACTGGGGTGTTTAGAGGCTCCCTCCACCATGAATTTGCCCAAACTCTGCTGGTTAGAGGCTCAATCCACCCTGATTTTCAAAACAAATGTTGGTGCCAACCTCAACTTACTACAAGGGCCAAATTCACTGCTGGTGACAAGCTCTCCTCACTGCAAGTGCCAAATACACATGTTTCAAGGTGTTTTCCTACTGTCAGAGATGTGGTATTGAGTGTGTAAAGTGTGTAGTTGTTAGGCTGTGATGTTGGGGTAATAGAGGGTCTTTGGTGTGTTAGATGCCCCCAGACATGCTTCCCCTGCTGTCCCAGTGTCATTCCAGAGGTGTTGGCATCATTTCCTGGGGTGTCATAATGGACTTGGTGACCCTCCAGACACGGATTTGGGTTTCCCCCTTAACGAGTATCTGTTCCCCATAGACTATAATGGGGTTCGAAACCCATTCGAACACACGAACATTGAGCGGCTGTTCGAATCGAATTTCGAACCTCGAACATTTTAGTGTTCGCTCATCTCTACTTGTTAATAAAGGGTATTACAAAATATAATGATGAAACAAATGCTGCCAGAAAATCAAGTTGTCTGAAAGTTTAGTTACACTTTAAAGGGGCTCTATCACTGGATTTTCGCTTTTTTAGATAAACATGTGCCTGAATAGCCTTTAAATAGGCTATTTAGGTCTGCTAATTTTTTGTTAAAAGACCCCCCACCCCTGTTTTAATGAATTACCTTTTAAAAACATATGTAAATGAGCCTTACCGTGCACTGTGGGTGTTCCATGCACCCCTCCACGTCATACTCTGTTCACGCCCTCCTCTCTTGGTTCTTCTATGTAAGTCCTCCTCCTGCTTTCGGTTCACCGCCTCCAACTGTCTCTTCCCAGACGAGTGGAACAGGGCCTGAGATGACGTCACTACTGCTCTGTGATTGGCTTGTCCCTGTGATGATGTCACTCCAAGGTCCTTTGTCGTTTTCTACGTAGTGATCTATGCAGAGCAGGGGCTGCAGCTCCCTGTGTCTATCATAGCATAGATTTACTGTGCACATGGAGATCCATGATAGACACAGGGAGCTGCAGCCCCTGCTTTGCATAAATCACTACTTAGAGGACAACGAAGGACCTTGTAGTGACGTCATCACAGGGACAAGCTAATCACAGAGCAGTAGTGACGTCATCACAGGTCCATAGAAAGTAGGAGGAGGTCTTACACAGAGGAATCAAGAGAGGAGGATGTGAACAGAGTATGACGTGGAAGGGTGCACGTAACGCCCACGGTGCACAGTAGGGCTCATTTATATATACGTTTAAAAGGTAATTCATTAAAACGGGGGTCTTTTAACAAACGATTAGCAGGACCTGAATAACCTTTTTAAAGGCTATTCAGGCATATGTTTTTCTAAAATAGCAAAAATCCAGTGATAGAGCCCATTAAACCTTTCAAAATTACAGCTAAATTCAAGCTACCCCTTATGTTCAGAAAATAATAGTGAAAAATGGATAAACTAGTCAATTTTTCATAGCAATTTGCATTTGTGCAACACACTTTTCTATACATTCCTCCTAGACTTGAGTCTATGGATGACCAATAAATAAAGGACCAGAAATGGGACATGTCCTCTTTTGACAAACTGTTTACACAATCCATCAGAAAAAAACAGAGACGTGCATAGCCCTATAGACTTGCATTTTTTTAAACAGTTCTTACACAACGGTTTTTCACTATTTGTGAACAGATTCTTACCCTGAAAGTATATTAATGGCTAAACCTATAGCATTCAATAACACTCTTTTAAGGGACAACTATACATTTAACCCTTGGTTGAGTTCGCTGAAGGGCTAACCTAAATACGCTTATATATGTACAACTGCATTCAAAACCACAATCATTGTTATACATCATATTTTCATTGATAACTTTGCAATTCTTTCATAATTGACTTTCATGAGGGTAAAGTACTTTTGTAATGAGAAAAATAATTAAAACGAAAATTGCATTACATAGCCAGAATGTTTAAGGCTAAGGAGAATGAGTAAGGAGGCAGCAATGTAACAAAACATTCCTCTTCTTAGAATTAAGCATGCATCTTTATTTGACAGAAAATAATGGCTCTGATTAGCAGCAAAGATTTTAGTGGAAGTCAAAGTTGCAATCTATTGTTTTTGCTTGGAGTGAAAATTATAGTCCCATTAGCATCTAATTATGGCAACTAAACAAACAATGCAGCTGAGGTACTTATGTTATTGATCCATTATGGAATTACGATACAAGTCAATATGCATTCAGAGAATAGAGAGCATGCGTAAAACACTACTGTAAGAGGAATATATATATATATATATATATAGTTATAAGTGTGTGTGTGTGTGTGTGTGTGTGTAGCATGTGTGTATATATGTACTAGATAGATAGATAGATAGATAGATAGATAGATAGATAGATAGATAGATAGATAGATAGATAATTTAAATACCTAGGTAAACAAACACATTTATACAATACGCAAAAACATACTGACCTTCTGGTTCCAAGACATTTTTTTGAATGTGAACATACTAAGAAACAATTAACGTTTATTGATCATGTAGACTCTACATTTTTTAAGAGGAAGGAATTAAAACCTTGGCACCTTGGCGATGGGAGGATTTTTGTATGATTTTTAAGTTGTTTGTAACTGTTTGTGGGGATCGGTAGATGTTGAATAGACTTATTTGTGTATGTTTGGTAAGGGAGCATTCACACTACCATCAGTGTCCAACAGCTAGTGTCCGCTGCTGATGTCCATTCAAAATCTTGTGCAAACATTAGCAGCGGACACTAGCTGTGTCCGTGACATTTTGCATTGATTTAAATGGATATTGGGTGCATTCTTTTACAGTCCGTGTGTAACATCTCTGCCTGTTCGGGCCCCTGCGCCACCCTCTGCTCGTGTGCTGCGGCGCAGGAGGCGCGTGCAGTTTGATAATCTGCTTAAAGTTTTTAGTTGCACTGTGTGAACACGGCTCTAGTACTTAATTGGATTTGCACCACACCCGTCTTCTGCCAAGGTTGCCTCTGTCCATTAAGTGGTTAATCTGGCCTTGCCCTTTGATTGACAGCCTGCCTTCCTGTGAACTCCATGGGCGGGTTCTTCCTCCCTATTTAGCCTTGGTTCCCATTCACACCAGTGCTTGTTATTGCCGTGCGCATACCTGCTCTTACTGTCCTTGTTTGCTTATACTATTATACTTGACCTTTGGCTTTTCTCATTGACTATTCTCTTGACTCCGATTTGGCACTGCATCGCTCTCCTGTTACCAAACCCTGGCTAGCTGACCTCCCTTTGTTGTTGTTCGTCTTGTCTGCGTTTTGTGTTTCACATATTCAGGGAGGGATTGTCCTCGTGGTTGTCGCCTATTACCTAGGATAGGGCCTGGCAATAGGAAGGGAAAGCGGGGGGCTTCAGCTTAGGGCTCACTGTCTCTTGTGCCCCTCCCAGGGTTTAACAGTTCTGGGAATTGCTGTCTTAGCAATTCCCTTACACCGTGTCTGTCCTTAACTGTCCGTTCCCAAAGATGTCTGACTTTTCAAGCGGACAGCAAAAACCTACATGTCGGGTTTAAACCGTGTCCGCTGCTAATGTCCGCACAAGATTTTGAATGGACATTAGCAGCGTAAACTAGCTGTCGGACACTGACGGTAGTGGGAACGCCCCCTGATTGTTTTATTTTCATAGATGCACTTGTTGACAATATAACAATATGAGAGACCTTAACAGGATGGATCGGAAATCCCACATATATTTATTTACTTTTAATATTTAGTTTATGTTTTTACATTTATTTACCTTTCATGTCCTCGGGCACATGCGGTTTTATAAATTGCTAGAAAGACGACAGTGCGCTGGATTCAACACACTGTCGGCTTTCCGGTTATGTGCCCTGGGGGAGGAGATATCGGTGCATTTACTGATAGCTCTTCACTATCAGAGGGGCATTCGTGACAGTCTAGCTTGGCTGTGAGGAACGCCCCTCCTGACAGTAGTATCCATAACTCTGTACTGTCAGAGGGGGTGTTCCTTACTGGAGATCAAGAAAAAGCAGAGCTGCTATATGAGTTCTTTAGTTCTCTGTATATAAAAGAACAGGGGCTAGTCTATGTAGTAGTCACCAATGCTGGTAAATAGAGATGAGCGAGTACTATTAGAAACGGTAGTTTCGAATAGCACGCTCACATAGAAATGAATGGACACAGACGGCACGCAGCCGGGGCCGGCGTCCTGCCGCTTAACCCCCTGTGCGCCGGCCGCTCCCATTCATTCCTATAGGAGCGTGCTATTCAAAAATAACATTTCAAATAGTACTCGCTCATCTCTACTGGTAAAAAATCAACCAATATACTAAACCGTCCAGCTGTAGATTCTGTAGATTACAGGAAGATCACTATCCCAATATATTTTAGAATATCCAATAAAATATACCAGGCCACTAAGAATAGTACATTTATATGTGTATATAACAAATATCAGCAATGCTTTTTCTGTTCTTTTTATGTACTAAAGTACCAGTATTACAAATGTATGTGATCAGTTGTGTGTAAACTATTAAAACACTGTTTTAATCAATCAACAGATTAATGAATTAGTGATTTTCATACATTCATGATATAGATATAGAAATATAATACAAACACAACCATACATTCTTAGTTACTGTGCTGACTTTGTGTGACATGATTTTATTTTTCTATTTCTATAGACTAGAATATAAGGGCTGAATATTTTCCTGAATTCTGATTTCCCCTGTGTGGGAATGAGTATAGAAAATGCATAATTTTATTTCTTCACTGTTTTTTTACCATTAGGATCAATATGATGTATTTCAAATAGATTAGAGAATGAATGTGTATATGTTGAATATAGTACACAGCTAAATGATACCACTGAAGATTTGCCTGCACTGTCTGCCTGCACAGAAATCCCTTCCAATCTGTGTCAATCTGCAGAGTTCATCCACACTACCATATCTGCATCTTGGACAATTTCCCTACAGAGCATCAGGATAGAAAGCAAAGTCATTAGGGGTCCATTCATCAAATTCTCCTGGCTGTAAATCTGGGGCAAACTGGAACATGAAAGACACCACATTTATTAAAGCATAAAAAATCCCACTGAAAGCAATTGATTTTCAGTCCTTTAAAATCTACCAGTACTATTCCTCTTTGACAGGCTGTAGACTTTGATAGCGAACCTGTAGCTTTTTTGTGTTGTCTATTAGTTCCTATTTAAGACAAAAAGGAATATTTCACGATTTCGTGAAAATAATGCATGACATGGAAGATAATATAAAATTACTAATTATTGGAACCAGAGAATATAAAACTATATTGTGGATTTATATTTCAACAGAATTTCATGAATGCCTTCAACACCAAAAGCAATAAATTGCAGATGTCAAATACAGTATTTGTAGTGTTCAGCAATTTGCAGAGAAAATGCACAAAATGTATTTAAAGCATAAATCTAGGCAGAAACCAAAAATTTAGTTTTTGGAATTTGCGCTACAGTCTTGAAGCACTTTGTACTTCCAAAGTTTCACAATACATATATTGGGCAGTTATAGGGTCTTCATCTACATTACAGATGTCCATGTTCATTCGTATAGAAATAAGAGTATTTGGTATTTCTTCTGAAATGTCAGTTTTATTAAATACTTGCATTTCACATAGAATAGCAATCCTTGAGCATTTTTATCCAATGTGGATGTAGCACAAATCACACTTGTCGTAGTATTAACACAGTAGAATAGAGTGATAATGCAATTTCTCAAAGACTTTCCATTGGCTTTTGTTGACTTTATCATGCTGCAGATAAATAATCTGTAACTTTGTGTTGTGCTGTATTATTATTATTATTATTATTATTATTATTATTATTATTATTATTAATAAATATTTGAAAATTGACAACTGGGTATTACAAAGGAGTGGTTCCCTACAAAGTCTGATACCATCAGCACTGAATGGACAAAATCAGACTGTGTGAGGACATCCCCCATATTGTAAAACCAAATTGTCAATTTATTCATAAATATCCAGAGAGAAAAGCAGAACACAAAATTGCAAGAAAAGGTGTTTCAGAAATCATAGAATGGGCAGAATACATGTATGGACTAAAACAGGAGTGTCAGGATAAGAGACAGATCCTATATGATGACATATACATAGAATTTACAAAGCTTTTCCTCAAAGCCATCACTCGGTCTGGTCTCAGCCCCAGCTATCTTAAGACCATAAACTATCTAGTTTCAAAAAAGAATAATGGACCAATGGAAAGAGCCAAAATAGCAGGTATAGTAAAAGGATAAAGACGTGGGCATTAGAATATGCCAGAGTACAAAGAATCGATGTCTGTCAGATGACCTCCTGACAGGTCTCTATAGTAAATGCTCATGTTGCTGCTAAAAATAACCACGCTGAGCAAAGTTACTGTATTTTTTGTAAGTTTTTTTTATTGTTTACTTTAAACTCTACTAAAGAATTTTAATCATTTTGAGATATTTCAGTACTATAGTATAGTTTTTAAGATACAGATCTTGCTTCCATTGTGGGAAAAAAAGCATGGTCTCATTTGTTTTTGTTTTTTTTCAGGACCGAAAATCCTGCTCTGTACCGTACTATTACATGGTGCTGAGTTTATAGTTAACTCTGTGCATTGTAATGGTATGGCACTGTAATTCCGCAGGCACAGACACTGTTAGATAGTTGAGGGCCAGGACCAGACACCAGATTTGGAAGATTTACCCCCCCGGATGCCGTGATCAATAGTATTTACAGCATCCAGGCGGTCCAGGGGCAAGACCATGGGTACTGAGGGGGGGTTCCCATGGCAGCCAGGACGCCAGGCCACAGCCTCCTGACAGCCTATGCACAGTTCCCATAGGAACTAATGTGCAATGTTCTGCAGTACTATGTATTGCAGAACATTGCACTGGGAATCTGAGATCCCATCTTTAAATCCCCTTGTGGGACATCTAAAATGTAAATAAAAACACACACACATAGTATAAAATACACACTAATAAATAATAATAAAAAAATACACAAAGTAAACAAAACATCTCAGGTTTCCCCATGTGCGTATTAGTCCCTACTATTCAAAAATAGCGTTATTTATCCCATATGGTGAATGGCGTAAAAAGTATATATATATATATATATATATCCCTATATTATAAAAATGAATTCTTGTCTGTCTGTCTGTCTGTCCGTCTGTCTGTCTGTCTGTCTGTTCTCTAATGCGAACCAAACGACTGGACCGATCTTCACCAAATTTGGTACAGAGATACTTCATATATCCGGGAAGGTTTAAGATGAGACTCCAACTCGCTCGGACGTACCGTTGCTGAGATACAGCATTTCAAACACAGTGCCCCCCCCTTAGCCAATACAAACCTGCAAGACTTTCACTCATATTGCAACTGCAATACACACGGTCACTCCACATGCACAATACAACACTGATATCCAAACTGAGATACACGCATCAGAGGATTAGATACACAGATCAGCACACAGTATCACATGCCAGAGGATTAGATACACGGGTCTGCACACAGTCCCACAAACCAGAGAATTAAATACGCACTTCTGCACACAGTTCCACACACTGAAGGATTTGATACACGTGTCTGCACACGGTTCCACATACCGAAGGATTAGATACAGGCGTCTACACACAGATCCACACTCCAGAGGATTAGATACGAGCGACTGCACACATTTGTACACGCCATAGGATTAGATACACGCATCTTCACACAGTTCCACACTCCAGAGGATTAGATACGTGCGTCTGCACACAGTTGTACACGCCATAGGATTAGATACACGCGTCTTCACACAGTACCACATGCAGTAGGATTAGATACGTGCGTCTACACACAGTTCCACACGCCGAAGGATTAGATACGCACCTCTTCACACAATACCACACAGGGAAAGATTAGATACGTGTGTGTGCACACAGTACCACACTTTGGAGGATGAGATACATGCCTCTGCACACAGTACCACAAGCCAGAGAATTAGATACGCGTCTCAGCACACAGTACCACATGGGGGAGGATTAGATACGCGCGTCTACACACAGTACCACATGCCATAGGATTATATACGCGCGTCTGCACACAGTACCACATGCTGGGGGATTGGATACATGCGTCTACACACAGTTCCACACACTGTAGGATTAGATACGCACCTCTTCACACAATACCACACAGGGGAGGATTAGATACACGTGTCTTCACACAGTTGTACACGCCATAGGATTAGATACACGCGTCTTCACACAGTACCACATGCAGTAGGATTAGATATGCGCGTCTACACACAGTTCCACACGCCAAAGGATTAGATACGCGCCTCTTCACACAATACCACACAGGGGAGGATTAGATATGTGTGTGTGCACACAGTACCACACTTTGGAGGATTAGATACATGCCTCTGCACACAGTACCACAAGCCAGAGAATTATATACGCGTCTCAGCACACAGTATCACACGGGGAAGGATTAGATACGCTCATCTACACACAGTACCACATGCCATAGGATTATATATGCACGTCTGCACACAGTACCACATGCCGGGGGATTGGATACATGCTTCTACACACAGTTCCACACACTGTAGGATTAGTTACGCACCTCTTCACATAATACCACACAGGGGAGGATTAGATACACGTGTCTTCACACAGTTGTACACGCCATAGGATTAGATACACGCGTCTGCACACAGTACCACACGCCGTAGGATTAGATACGCGCATCTACACACAGTACCACATGGGGGAGGATTAGATATGCGCGTCTGCACACAGTACCACATGCCGTAGAATTAGATACGCGCGTCTACACACAGTTCCACACTCCAGAGGATTAGATATGCGCGTCTGCACACAGTTGTACACGCCATAGGATTAGATACACACGTCTGCAGAGTACCACATGCCGTAGGATTAGATACACACGTCTACACACAGTTCCACACTCCAGAGGATTAGATATGCGCGTCTGCACACAGTTGTACGCGCCATAGAATTAGATACACGCGTCTGCACACAGTACCACATGCAGTAGGATTAGATACGTGACTCTTCACACAGTACCACACAGGGGAGGATTAGATACGTGTGTGCACACAGTATCACACTTTGGAGGATTAGATACATGCCTCTGCACACAGTACCACAAGCCAGAGAATTAGATACGCGTCTCAGCACACAGTATCACACGGGGGAGGATTAGATACGCGCGTCTACACACAGTACCACATGCCATAGGATTATATACGCGCGTCTGCACACAGTACCACATGCTGGGGGATTGGATACATGCGTCTACACACAGTTCCACACACTGTAGGATTAGATACGCACCTCTTCACACAATACCACACAGGGGAGGATTAGATACACGTGTCTTCACACAGTTGTACACGCCATAGGATTAGATACACGCGTCTTCACACAGTACCACATGCAGTAGGATTAGATATGCGCGTCTACACACAGTTCCACACGCCAAAGGATTAGATACACGCCTCTTCACACAATACCACACAGGGGAGGATTAGATATGTGTGTGTGCACACAGTACCACACTTTGGAGGATTAGATACATGCCTCTGCACACAGTACCACAAGCCAGAGAATTATATACGCGTCTCAGCACACAGTATCACACGGGGGAGGATTAGATACGCTCATCTACACACAGTACCACATGCCATAGGATTATATATGCACATCTGCACACAGTACCACATGCCGGGGGATTGGATACATGCTTCTACACACAGTTCCACACACTGTAGGATTAGTTACGCACCTCTTCACATAATACCACACAGGGGAGGATTAGATACACGTGTCTTCACACAGTTGTACACGCCATAGGATTAGATACACGCGTCTGCACACAGTACCACACGCCGTAGGATTAGATACGCGCATCTACACACAGTACCACATGGGGGAGGATTAGATATGCGCGTCTGCACACAGTACCACATGCCGTAGAATTAGATACGCGCGTCTACACACAGTTCCACACTCCAGAGGATTAGATATGCGCGTCTGCACACAGTTGTACACGCCATAGGATTAGATACACACGTCTGCAGAGTACCACATGCCGTAGGATTAGATACACACGTCTACACACAGTTCCACACTCCAGAGGATTAGATATGCGCGTCTGCACACAGTTGTACGCGCCATAGAATTAGATACACGCGTCTGCACACAGTACCACATGCAGTAGGATTAGATACGTGACTCTTCACACAGTACCACACAGGGGAGGATTAGATACGTGTGTGCACACAGTATCACACTTTGGAGGATTAGATACATGCCTCTGCACACAGTACCACAAGCCAGAGAATTAGATACGCGTCTCAGCACACAGTATCACACGGGGGAGGATTAGATACGCGCCTCTTCACACAATACCACACAGGGGAGGATTAGATACAGGCCTCTGCATACAGTACCACATGCCAGAGAATTAGATACGCGTCTCAGCACACAGTTCCACATGGGGGAGGATTAGATACGCGCATCTGCACACAGTACCACACGCCAGAGTCATTAGATACACGTGTCTGCACACAGTTTCACTTACTGGAGGATTAGATACGCGCCTCTTCACACAATATCACATGGGGAGGATTAGATATGTGCATCTGCACAAAGTACCACACCAACAAGAATTAGACACTTGCATCTAAACACAGTACTACACGGGGAAGGATTAGATACAGCTTTACTCCAGGTATCCATAACAACTGATCACAGGTTTTTCACTGACATCCAAAATGAGATACACATAATCACATGACGCTTGTGGACATACACACAAACCACATACAAAATACACCAGTGCAAAATTGGACAATTCTTATGGGGCCAGTACACAAACATAAAATGTAATATACCCGTGCGAAGCCGGGTCCTCCCTCTAATATATATATATATATATATATATATATATATATATATATATATATATATACCACAATGCTAAATTAATGTATTTTGGTCACTTTTCTTTCCCAAAAAAATTTAAATAAAAAGCGATCAAAAATTCATACATACCAAACATACCAATTTATTGGTACCAAGGTACCAATAATTAAAAAGACCAAACATATTTCTGTCAACAATACAGTAAAAAAAATGATAGGCATCAGGACACGGTGATTGCTGTAAAACAAAATGCTAAAAATTATGATAGAATTGTGTGTTATATCACATGGACTCCCAAAAACATAAATAAAAGCTAATTAAATTATTATATGTACCCCAATATGGTGGCCAATGAAAATACAACACGTCATGCAAAGAATAAGCCCTCACATTCAGTAGCTATGTAGACAGAAAAATCAAAAAGTTATGAATTTTGGAAGGCAGAAAAGGCAAATATGAAAAAACTCGCAAAAACATTAACGTACAAACTACCCTACATCCTTAAAGGGTTAAGGCCCCTTTACACAGGCCAATGATCGGGAGAAAATGTGATCGCAAATACACTTGTTTTAACCATTGCCCCATGAGCTGCCATATCAGTGGACTGGATCATTTAAGCCCAATTATTACTGTCGATAGCATGTCTCCTTGTATAAACAGGGGATGAGCTGATACAAAATGTATGGGCACAAAAGACCATATTAACTGTGTAAAAGCTAAGATGACGTTATTTTTTGATTGATCTGCGTTTGTTCTGGGCGCAGCCCGTGTCATAGGACCCCGTACATTACTAATTCCAGTAATACACATACTCATCTGCCCTGCCATATTATTTGTGCTATTCTATACACAAGCCTTTTTGTTTTCTTTATCTTTCTGTGAAATATACAGCAAATATTTTACCATATGTCTAAAAGCAGAATAATTAGTATGTTTAATCATCATTGTTATTGCTCCATAAATCACTTATGGACAAATGTTTGTACTACTGCAGTTTTCGCCTTCCATACATTTCTTAACAACAGAGCTGCAGAAAAACTAATGAAGATGTGCTAAGCATTAAAATGAATGTGATCTAATGATTCCAGTGCAGAAAGGCTAAACATGGTTATTTTACATCTAGACGCGCAGTAGAACAGGCAGACGGAGATTGTCTTATCTGGCAGAGCAATAGCAACATTTCACATTAGCTGGCATAAGCAAATAGGAACCCATCCATCCTTCTACGGAGAAGTGGGAACTATATATTGGTTATTAGACAATAAAAAACTATATATTCAATGAGGTTGAAACTTAGAATTTGGAAAAATCTATTTTATTTGTGATACCTCCCATTTAGCTGAGGTTTTTGCATAGAGAATACTGCTATGTACAAGTCTGTGTCACATCTTCCTATCACACTTAGGTGAGTATTAAAAGTTCACAACTAAACAAGTAATGCAGATACAGAATTGCAACAAGGAGTTACCGAATTATTACTAAGAGACATTCCAAAAACACTACTTGTATTGAAATTATGGGCTAAATGGGTAAATTATCTAAATACTGTATTGTGTTCTATCTTTCTATGTATCTATCACATTATCTATTATCAGTATCAATAACGTATGCCATGGATTTTTTTCCCATCCATTAGAAATTAGAGATATAATAATGTACCCATAAAGTGTACGACTCATTTACTGCTCTGAATTGTTGCTCTGTACAGATGGGATGGCATGTTATACTCATGTGCATGAAACGCAGCTTTTTTTGTTGCAGATTTTGTAGCGTTTTTTTGAGCCACAGCCAAGAATGGCTACAAAAGGAATGGGAACTCTATAAAAAGACCCAGGCACTTCCTATCACTCCCAGAATCTACTCTCTTCTGCCCAATCCACTCCTGGCTTTGGCTCAAAAACCACAACAAAACCTGCAACAGAAAAAGCTGCATTTCCACAATGTGGGGGCTCAGCCTTAAAGACATTTGGACTTTCAGGGCCAAGTCATTTTTGGAGATTTTCATAAATGCATTTCAATAGCTCTGCCTTTTTTGTATTTTTCCATTGACAAAACTGTACCTAAAAATTAGCAACTTTGCACGATCTTATGGGGCAATGGTACACTTCTCTTAGCAGGACTGGCCAGTACATGTCACAACCCAACTGTTTTATTGTTATTTTCAGCTTTCACAGTGAGTTCTTAAATATCCCGGTCAACAGCTGAATATCCAATGTGGGGAAGGTAGCTCAGTAGCAGCAATGGTGCGGACCCAACCAGTCAGAGACAGGGACACAAAACTGCAAAAAAGGGCCACACGGTGGCTCAGTGGTTAGCACTGCAGCCTTGCAGTGCTGGAGTCCTGGTGTTCAAATCCCGCCAAGAGCAAAAAAACCATCTGCAAGGAGTTTGTATGTTCTCCCCATGTTTGCATGGATTTCCATCCCATATTCCAAAGACATACTGATAGGGAAAAATGTGCATTGTGAGCTCTATGTGGGGCTCACAATCTACATTTAAAAAAAAAAAAAAAACTGCAGAAAACAGGTTTATTTAAAATAAATAAATAAACCTTCACATCAGGCACAGAAAATGAGCAAAATAAAATACAGCCTGAAAATCCTGCTTGTCTGAGCGCTAACTAACAGTAATTACTAACTCTACGTGGGGCTTACTATCAGCCACACAAATCAACCACAAATAGCACAATACCATCTCACGGAGTCAGGACAGACCCAGGCACTTCCTCTCACTCCCAGGATCTGCCCTGAAGTGCAGGCTCTTCAGTTTTTTTTATGGCCCAGTAATAAGCCTCAGGGCCAACACCTGGGGCTGAAGCCTATTCAAGACCTGCATTGGACTACACATAAATCAGAAACCTGGGGCTGATATACCGTGACTTCAGCACTCTGTCTGTCACCTTCTCACACCAAATTTAGCAAAGTCATCTGTGTAATGCATTCTGGGCTCAGATTCGTAAACCATGACTGTTTCTTCATTTTGTTGTTATAAGAAAGCTTCACATTCCAATTTTATTCATCACATCTTCTTTGGAGATATTATTATTTTTCATTATCATCATTTTTCCATAAAGTTTTATGCTTCTTTTCCATTTTATATATTAAATTTGTAATTTCTAGAGAAAGTGCTATTGGCAATATATCTCTGTAAATGTGTTCTCTGATCCAAGGAGAACATAATCAGATAAATATTACAGAGCACTTTTTTGCTTCTGAAATCCTGTTACTGGGTTCCTATCCTGTGCATGTACATATGAAAGTTACTCAAGCTCATCAATATTCCCATCTGTAATTATATCCAGAACACTATCTATCTATCTATCTATCTATCTATCTATCTATCTATCTATCTATCTATCTATTTATCTATCTATCTAATCTCATTACTGTGAATCTACTAGTCTATTACATTACTATGGATTTCCTAATTTATCTATGTACAAATGTAAGAAAGGTTAACATGACTAATGAAATGCTAACAACACTTTGGCACAGAATGTTAACTCAACTCTTTCAATGGGTTTTCAATGGATTTTGTTGTCTCTTGGATAGAATATCACAGCACAGAAAGTTAAACAGTGCTACATCTGTATCTGTCTATTATTTCTCACCTGAAGGCTGGTTATTGCCCTCGAAGTTGGAATTTTCTTCCATTGTTCAACACATTACTAGAGAGATCTTAAATAATCCTGAGCACTAAGGAATTTCCATCTCACTATAAGTACCAGCACCCCTACCCTGCCAACTGCCCTTGACATGTCTAAGTAGAAATGGCGAGAAATTCTACTTGCATTTCTTTCTCTATTTGGCCGCATAATGTCTGGCCGCATAATGTCACTTCACCATCACCAGCCTAGAAGAAGTCGAGTTAGTCGGTGAAACCTACATAGGGTGGAGGAGTCAAGCAGTATAGGGACAGAATGACAAGGAAAAGTTAGATTTATCCATTATCACAATCAGAAATCTGAAATACCAGGAGTCACTTGCAATACAGTTTACTGTATGGGCGTATTACTGGCAGGTGCTTTAGTCCATAGACTTTTTTTGGACTTCAACTCTCAACCAGAGATGCTGTTTTTGTGGCACATTGTAATCTGGTACAAATGGATAAAAAAAAATAAGCATTTTTGGAAACATAGTACAGTGGCTCCAGATCTTATTACACAAAATCTTTGCATTTCAATATACATTCATTTTCTCCCACTCTGTTCTATAGGGGTCTCAGTGAACAGATATTTTTTTCTTATTTTATTCCCTGTAATGCCTTTTTTTATATAGTCATTGCCATTTTTTTGAGAAAATGGAGTATTTCTCCCAGAAAATCATTGCAATTACATATGTTTTGTTATTGTATATACACGTTTATCTCCATTGTGTGTTATGGACCAACATGAAAAAAGACAAATTAGACATAATTTCACACCAACTCCAAAAATGGGCTGGGCAACATAACTGGCACCTTTTAAAAATTGTGGGTAAATAACTTTGTTTCAAGAATGTAATATTCGTTTAAACTCACTTGTGGCAAGTAACAGGTGTGGGCAATATAAAAACCACAACTAATAACAGATAGAGGTGAGAAGTTGACTCAATCTTTGCATTGTGTATCTGTGTGCCACACTAAGCATGGAGAAAAAAAGAGAAGAAGAGAACTATCTGAGGACTTCAGAACCAAATCTGTGGGAAAATATCATTAATCTGACAGTTATAAGTCAATCTACAGAGATCTTTATATTCCTTTGTCCATGGTACTCAACATAATCAAGAAGTTTACAAGCCATGTTACTGTAGCTAATCTCACTGGACGGATGAGAAAAATTGATGAAAAAATTGATGAAAAATTGATAAAAACTTGTAACATAGGATAGTCCTGATGATGGATAAGCAGCCCCAATCACGTTCCAAAGAAGTTCAAGCTGTCCTGCATGCTCAGGGTGCAGCAGTGTCAGTGTGAACAACCCATTGACATTTGAAAAAATAAAATGCTATAGCAAGAGACCCAGACGTACTCTACTGCTGACGCAGAGACATAAAGAAGCTAGAAAGCAGTTTGCCAAACTGTATGTGAGTAAGTCAAAATCCTTCTGGGAAAACATCTTGTGGACAGATGAGACCAAGATGAGCGTTCATAAAGCACATCATTTTACTGCTTACAAAAAATGGAAAAATAATGGAGGTTCAAAGATGGTTTGGGATTGCTTTGCTGCCTCTGGCACTGGATGCCTTGACTGTGTGCAAAACATCATGAAATCTGAAGATTACCAAAGGATTTTGGGTCTCAATGTAGGGCCCAGTGTCAGTGTTAGGGCCCAGTGGGTTTCTATCCTAGGTCATGGTTCTTTCAGCAGGACAATGACCCCAAACATTCTTCAAAAAGCACAAAGAAATGGATGGAAACAAAGCGATGTAGAGTTAGAAGTGGCCAGTGATGAATCCACATCTAAATCACATTGAACATATGTGGAGAGATCTTAAAATTGCTGTTGGGGGTAGACAGACTTCAAATATGAGAGACCTGGAGATGTTTGCAAAATTTTAAGTTGAGAGGTGTAAGAGGCTTGCTTATGGTTATAGGAAATTATTGATTTCAGTTACTTTTTTCCAAAGGGTGTCCTTGAAATATTAAGTTGAGGGTGCCAGTAATTTTATCCGGACCATTTTTCCAACAATTACGGCTACAACTGAATAGTATTTTCATTCATTTATTAGAAGTTAATATTTTTATTTTCTATATTTTCTTTTGTTCTTGTGTTTTGATTATTTATGTCTCCTTTCATTCTCATTTTTCCCTTCCTAAATGCACTTATGGGTGGTGTAGACTAGAGACATACTAAATCTTAATATATGTCAGATTATCCTGGCACATATTTATTCAATCATGCTAGTCATGCAAAGATGACAATGTTAATACCTGTGCTCCCTGGTCTTCCAACCTAAACAACGACCATTCCAATCATAGATGCAAAGATATATGTGCACCCAGTTTTCTCTCCCCTCTCCAGAATTTTGTTTAAGGGAGCCTTTACATGATGTAACGCTGTACTCATTCTGATCGTAAAAACACGTTCAGAATGAGCGCGTAAAAAGCAGCTCCCATTGACTTGAATGGGAGCCGGCATACGTGCTCTCCCCATTGAAATCAATGGGAGGCTTTTTTCCCTATACTTTCAATGTGATACGCGCGTAATACATTGAAAGCAATAGGGAAAAAAGCCTCCCATTGATTTCAATGGGGAGAGCACGTATGCCGGCTCCCATTCAAGTCAATGGGAGCTGCTTTTTACGCGCTCATTCTGAACGTGTTTTTACGATCAGAATGAGCGCAGCATTACATCGTGTAAAGGCTCCCTTAAACAAAATTCTGGAGAGGGGAGAGAAAACTGGGTGCACATATATCTTTGCATCTATGATTGGAATGGTCGTTGTTTAGATTGAAAGACCAGGGAGGCTCCCTTAAAGGCTCCCTTAAAGTCCTTTCCATTTCTCTTTGGCCACAGATGTCTAGTGAATTCCCTTGCCACATCCTACTCCAGGATAGGACAATTGTGCTATTATGGTTATTGAAGTGCTACTGATGGGTCTGCAGCTTTCACCCACCATTTCATATCTGTTCTGTTGCCAAAATACTCAACAATTCTTAGCTTCATAGAAATTATCTTCCACTAAAATGCTTGGATTGTGAGGATATTAGGGAGCCTTTCTAGTAAATTGCTAAGACAGTAGGTTAGTCATAAGTTTTTGAATATTTTGTAGGTCATTCCAAGCTAGGTGGGAGCAATGTTAAGTAGAATATAAACCAGAAACTGGTATATGAATATGGAAATTTAATCTTGTCCCTTTGCTAAACTTTCATCAACAAATCGAAGCAAAGTACACATAACAGGAACTTAAACTTCTCCCAACACAAAGCACCACTCATCACACACTACAAAGTGGATGCATAGCAGCCATTATCTTTACAATAGCTGCATTGTCGTGTAAGCATAATAAATGAATTTAGCAATTCATGCAAGCATCACAAAGTGTTTCAAGAAAGGAGAGATGGCATCTAGCCCTGAAAAGACCCATCACATAAAATGCAACTAATGTACTCTTTCTGATTCCAACTGTAGTTGCTTGTCCTACTATTTATAGCCGTAATAAAACTGTAATGTTTTCCTTGGAAATGTTTCTTGGTTACTTACATTTGCATTTATAAGGCAGCTGCAGAATCCTTTAGCCTTGGATCATTTTGTTTGACCAAAATATAAATAAATAGATATAGATTCCAAAATGTCTTATCTTCATATCCATGTATAACCAGCATATGAAGGGTTTCTTTGCATTTTTTTTTATGCAAAGATAAATAAATCATGGAGGGGTTCTATGAGATTAAATGCTGTTTTTGAAAGAGTGCCTCTCTTGTCAATGGTCCATGTCTGGTATTGCAGCTCATTCCTATATCCCTTGAGAATCAGTACCAGACATAGTCTCAACAAGAGGCTCATATTTGGGAATGTAAAATTATTATTTTTTTTCTGTAATTTAAATATTGATGATTAGAGATGAGCAAACAGTAAAATGTTCTAGATTCAATATTCGTTTCGAGTAGCCCCTCAATGTTCGACTACTCGAATCGAATATCGAACCCTATTATAGTCTATGGGGGGAAAATGCTTATTTCAGGGGTAGGCAACATTCGATCAAATTATACTTACTAAGTCCACGAGTGAGGGTCGGGCTGGATCCTCTGAGAGGTCTTCTCCGTGCAGCTTCCCCGTGGCATCTTCTGGCTCTGAATTCACTCTGCCAGGCATCGGGCCTGGGCAGAGCCGACTGCACAAGTCCGCACTACAAGCGGACATGCGCAGTCGGCTCTGCCCAGGCCTGATGCCTGGCAGAGTGAATTCAGAGCCAGAAGATGCCACGGGGAAGCTGCACGGAGAAGACTTCTAAAGGTAGGAGAAGAACCAGCGTTGATTGGCCGACTGTATAGCATTCAGCCAATCAATGCTGGTTCTGCATCGAACTTTTACATTCGAATAGCGAGTGGTACTCGATCGAGTACGAGTATTTCGAATATCATAGTATTCAATCGAATACCTACTCGATCGAATACTACTCGCTCATCTCTATTGATGATCCATCCTTAGAATAGTTCATCAATGTCAGATTTTTAGGGATCAATAAGCAGGACCCGCACAGGTCCGTGACTTCTCATAACCTGTTTTTGACTCAAGCGAGTTTGTGATTCATGTGAAGGGGGTTGAGATTAAATACCATACACGGCCCTTATACACTGTAAGACATTGTGCTTGATAAACACTTATGAGGCCACAGTGCTCATCTGAATGCTGCAACCTCTTTAAATAGCTGATCAGTGGGGGTGCCAGTTGTTGGATCCAGAGTAATGGAAATGAGTTAAGAAGGAGAAAAAAACTGCTTTTCTGCAACGTGGAGCCTAAGCCTAAAGGTTTTAAAAAAAAATAAAAATCTGTCATTGCTATTAATGTGTTACTAAATGCACCCAATTACCTTTTACAGTGTTTTGAATGATTTCTGATTGTCTATGGAAACTCCTGGTATCTTCTGCATTTGTTTACAGGGTTCAGCATCCTGTTATGTAACTTCCATACTAGCCCCTCTCATCTCACTACCCCCATTCCTGTCTGCCTCCTTCTTATTACACCTCCTTCCTGTCTCTCTAGCTATCCCGCCCACTACTAGCTCTTCATAACTAACTCAGCTCACCTCCCCCCTCCCCCCCACATTGTCATATTTACCTATATTCATTCCAATCTTCCTCCTGCTGGATGGCTCATCGTTCTTTTCTGACTGCCGGCATAGTTCATACATAATACGAGTTTTCTCCCTTCAAATGGGCTGAACCATTGTGAGTGTGAAGTAGAGTTTCGGTAGGTTCCTGGCAGGGAGTCTTCTTGACAGGGCAGTCGAGGTTTCAAAGAAGGAATGGAGAAAGGAGGGCATATTAGATCAGTGAGGAGCGTAGCAGCTTGTGGCAACCCGAACTGTCCTTGGTGCTTCAGACTGCTTATTTCTATATTATGGAATAAATTAATATCTCCTATAATAAGAATATACATATATATATATATATATATATATATATATATATATATATATATATATGTACACACACACACACACCCCTGCATATGTGTATGTGTGTTTGTTTAGAAGACATAGTCATTGGCATACCAGAGAATGTTCTTTAGCTTAGCATCCATTTATCACCATAAGCAATACAATTAACCTCAAGAAATTATCCCCTCAATGTTGCTTTTTTCTCATAAAAGAGCATGATAAAATTGTTGTTATTACATCTCACAAACTCTAATAAATGTGTAACAATGTACTCAGCTCTAACACAAGGACAAAGCAATTATTACATGATACAGTGAAATGTATCCTCATTCCTCCACGGTTCTGAATTTCCATTTCACTGTTAAAGCTTTTCCTGACCATTATTGCAAATAATTATATCAATATTTTTGCCAGTATTATGAACTGCAGTTTCCGGATGAAAGCAGATTGAATTTATTCACCTTAAGGATATATTGTTATCACATATAATAACGGCAGCATGATAATTATCATTAATTATTCATTTGGATTAAGAGGCAAATGGGCTCCCATTCAATGGTCCTCTGCAGCACTACTTATTGATGCGGTGCCCTGTGCACCAGTGTGACTAATTCACATCTTTTTTTTTTGTGCCACTATTGACATCTTACTGGTCCCATATGTATTGACTTGGATAGAACAAGGAATCCAAAGTAAGTATCTTACGGAAAGAAATGGCTCATAAAAAATGTTTCATGTTTTGTATAATATATAGATATATATACAAATTGTAAGGTTTTTTTTTATCTTAAATTTAAAAGTAATATAATGTAGTAAAATAATTGAAAATATAAAAAAGTACTTTATAACATGTTGATCTTTAACAAAACTAAATTCCAGATTATTTACAAGAAAACACAAAATGGGTATGTGAATGTGAGAAGGTGACAGGCAGAGTGCTGGAGTCCAGATATATCTGCCCCAAGTTTCTGACGTATGTGTGGTCCAGGGCTGATCTGGAGTAGGCCTCAGCCCAAATGTAGATCCTTGGCACATTACTAGGCTAGAAAAAGGCTGCAGATCCTGCAGTTCATGGCAGTTTCATGGCGTGAAAGGAGGTGTATGGGTCTGTCCTGTAACCCTCAGTCTGGTGAGGCAATATCGCTCCTGTTTTATTCGCATGGCTGGAAGTAAGCCACACGTATACTTAGGTTATCAGTTCTGTTTAGTTTGTTGCTCAGACGAGCAGGTTTTTTTTTGTTTTTGCTTGAAGTTTTCTTGTGCACTTTCTTCCATTGTCCACAAGAAAATGGCGCTCGGGCATGTGCAGCAGCACTCAGAAGGGAGCATTACTGTGCTTGCCCAAGATTTCAATGTTCAAGAGCGAGATTAGAGATGATGGAGGCGGTTACAGGGACGGAGGAGGAGGAATTCTCAGAGCACAAGCTAAAAAGGCGGCGGTTTCAAGGAGTGACGCAGGGGGTGCACAGTGGCTTGGGGGAATAATCAAGGGTGCACAGAGAGGCTCATTTACATATTGGTTTAAAGGCTATTCTGGCATATGAATATTACAAATCATGTTATTCCAATGATAGAACCCCTTTAAACACATCCAATTTTATATTTATGTAGCAAAGCAAAAGCTTTGAAGATGTCAAATTCCAGATATAAATTCTAACAGCAGTTGGTACGGCAGAATAAGAAAAGCTGAAAGATAATTTAAGGTTTAGTCTTTTACCTACGTTTTCATGAGATGGTGCATAGATTTATCAAAAACGGCAATCGAACCAACAGTCTGTTTTGAGGCATCAGTCTAAAAACATAATATTAAACTTCTCCATAAAGCATTTTATTGTGGCCTACTATGCTGGCCAATTTCATATGCAGACGTATAGATATTTCTAGGGTCCAATATCATCAACATATGACACTGCACAAAGCACCAGGCGTCATATTAGGCCATCGTATAGTTCCTGCTAATGTATTAATATACTTATGAAAATTAGTAGTCTTGAAAGCACTAAACGTAAAGGGCAACTTTTTGGGGGGGAGACAATATTAAAACATTTTTTAGGTTTAGGGTTTCATATTATTAGACACACACACAGTTATTGTGGCAGTGTTTTATGCATTTTTTTGTCAAATACAAAGAAATAACAAATAGTATTCTTTTATATTCTTTCTTTTATACATTTTCGATAGACCCATGGCTTTGGCTCAACAAACTGCCACAAAAATCTCCACATGTGATTCCAACCTGCTGACTGGCTAACAGATAAGACATGGGGAATTCATCAATGTCATATTGTGAACACTTCCCAAATATACCTTTATTCTTGTATATACATTAATAACAGTAAAGAAGTACACAATGGTTTTGCTGTATAGTAACTGTTACATTGTATCCATAATTATACAAGTGTTCAAGGGTAAATAAGAACAGATAGATATTTACTCCTGGAGATGTAAAACTCAATCCTTCTTTACAGAGTATAGTTCTGCCAAAAATCCCCCTGTGCGACCTTACATTACACAATTTGTGTGTGGCTGTCTTCATGAATCTTCTCAGGAAGAATCTTTCTATCACAAGGCTCCTGGATTCATAATATTACAAAATATCTTCAAGTGCATTTTGTGCACAATAAAACTTTCAATCCAGCAGCTATTCAGATGTATGACAGTACCAAGTACAATAGTAAGTAATTCCCACTACAATGGACAAGTAAATCAAATCACATTTATGGTACTTATATCATTTGCTGCAGAAAGTTTTGATGCTACCTTTTTATGTGTGATGTATAATGCTACATATCTATGTGTGATGTATAATGCTACATATTTATGTATGATGTATAATGCTACCTATTTGTGTGATGTATAATGCTACATATTTATGTGTGATGTATAATGCTACCTATTTATGTATGATGTATAATGCTACATATTTATGTGTGATGTATAATGCTACATATTTATGTATGATGTATAATGCTACCTATTTATGTATGATGTATAATGCTACTTATTTATGTATGATGTATAATGCTACCTATTTATGTGTGATGTATAATGCTACATATTTATGTGTGATGTATAATGCTACCTATTTATGTATGATGTATAATGCTACATATTTATGTGTGATGTATAATGCTACATATTTATGTGTGATGTATAATGCTACCTATTTATGTATGATGTATAATGCTACATATTTATGTGTGATGTATAATGCTACATATTTATGTATGATGTATAATGCTACCTATTTATGTATGATGTATAATGCTACCTATTTATGTGTGATGTATAATGCTACTTATTTATGTATGATGTATAATGCTACCTATTTATGTGTGATGTATAATGCTACATATTTATGTGTGATGTATAATGCTACATATTTATGTGTGATGTATAATGCTACCTACTTATGTATGATGTATAATGCTACCTATTTATGTGTGATGTATAATGCTACCTATTTATGTATGATGTATAATGCTACATATTTATGTGTGATGTATAATGCTACATATTTATGTGTGATGTATAATGCTACATATTTATGTATGATGTATAATGCTACCTAGTTATGTATGATGTATAATGCTACATATTTATGTGTGATGTATAATGCTACATATTTATGTGTGATGTATAATGCTACCTATTTATGTATGATGTATAATGCTACATATTTATGTGTGATGTATAATGCTACATATTTATGTATGATGTATAATGCTACCTATTTATGTATGATGTATAATGCTACCTATTTATGTGTGATGTATAATGCTACTTATTTATGTATGATGTATAATGCTACCTATTTATGTGTGATGTATAATGCTACATATTTATGTATGATGTATAATGCTACCTAGTTATGTGTGATGTATAATGCTACATATTTATGTGTGATGTATAATGCTACCTAGTTATGTGTGATGTATAATGCTACATATTTATGTGTGATGTATAATGCTACCTATTTATGTATGATGTATAATGCTACATATTTATGTGTGATGTATAATGCTACATATTTATGTGTGATGTATAATGCTACATATTTATGTGTGATGTATAATGCTACATATTTATGTGTGATGTATAATGCTACCTATTTATGTATGATGTATAATGCTACCTATTTATGTATGATGTATAATGCTACCTATTTATGTGTGATGTATAATGCTACCTATTTATGTATGATGTATAATGCTACCTATTTATGTGTGATGTATAATGCTACATATTTATGTGTGATGTATAATGCTACTTATTTATGTATGATGTATAATGCTACCTATTTATGTGTGATGTATAATGCTACATATTTATGTATGATGTATAATGCTACCTATTTATGTATGATGTATAATGAAACCTATTTATGTGTGATGTATAATGCTACATATTTATGTGTGATGTATAATGCTTAGAGATGAGCGAACAGTGTTCTATCGAACTCATGTTCGATCGGATATTAGGCTGTTCGGCATGTTCGAATCGAATCGAACACCGCGTGGTAAAGTGCGCCATTACTCGATTCCCCTCCCACCTTCCCTGGCGCCTTTTTTGCTCCAATAACAGCGCAGGGTAGGTGGGACAGGAACTACGACACCGGTGACGTTGAGAAAAGTAGGCAAAACCCATTGGCTGCCGAAAACATGTGACCTCTAATTTAAAAGAACAGCGCCGCCCAGGTTCGCGTCATTCTGAGCTTGCAATTCACCGAGGACGGAGGTTTCCGTCCAGCTAGCTAGGGCTTAGATTCTGGGTAGGCAGGGACAGGCTAGGATAGGAAGGAGAAGACAACCAACAGCTCTTATAAGAGCTAAATTCCAGGGAGAAGCTTGTCAGTGTAACGTGGCACTGACGGGCTCAATCGCCGCAACCCAGCTTTCCCAGGATCCTGAATGGAATACACTGTCAGTGCATTCCCGTATACCCGATATATACCCCGATACCCGTTCCAACGGTGTGCCCCCCCACCTTCACCCCAGAAATACCCTGCAAGTCCCCTAGCAATAGAATTGGGGCTATATACACCCACAATTTTTACTACTGGTATACAGTGCCATTGTCTGACTGGGAATTCAAAGAATATATTGGGAATACAAATACCCTCATTTCTTGCTACTGCCATATAGTGCCAGTTTCTGACTGGTAATTCAAAGAATATATTGGGGTTACGTGCACCCACAATTTTTACTACTGGTATACAGTGCCATTGTCTGACTGGGAATTCAAAGAATATATTGGGAATACAAATACCCTCATTTCTTGCTACTGCCATATAGTGCCAGTGTCTGACTGGGAATTCAAAGAATATATTGGGGTTACGTGCACCCACAATTTTTACTACTGGTATACAGTGCCATTGTCTGACTGGGAATTCAAAGAATATATTGGGAATACAAATACCCTCATTTCTTGCTACTGCCATATAGTGCCAGTGTCTGACTGGGAATTCAAAGAATATATTGGGGTTACGTGCACCCACAATTTTTACTACTGGTATGCAGTGCCATTGTCTGACTGGGAATTCAAAGAATATATTGGGAATACAAATACCCTCATTTCTTGCTACTGCCATATAGTGCCAGTTTCTGACTGGTAATTCAAAGAATATATTGGGGTTACGTGCACCCACAATTTTTACTACTGGTATACAGTGCCATTGTCTGACTGGGAATTCAAAGAATATATTGGGAATACAAATACCCTCATTTCTTGCTACTGCCATATAGTGCCAGTGTCTGACTGGGAATTCAAAGAATATATTGGGGTTACGTGCACCCACAATTTTTACTACTGGTATACAGTGCCATTGTCTGACTGGGAATTCAAAGAATATATTGGGAATACAAATACCCTCATTTCTTGCTACTGCCATATAGTGCCAGTTTCTGACTGGTAATTCAAAGAATATATTGGGGTTACGTGCACCCACAATTTTTACTACTGGTATACAGTGCCATTGTCTGACTGGGAATTCAAAGAATATATTGGGAATACAAATACCCTCATTTCTTGCTACTGCCATATAGTGCCAGTGTCTGACTGGGAATTCAAAGAATATATTGGGGTTACGTGCACCCACAATTTTTACTACTGGTATACAGTGCCATTGTCTGACTGGGAATTCAAAGAATATATTGGGAATACAAATACCCTCATTTCTTGCTACTGCCATATAGTGCCAGTGTCTGACTGGGAATTCAAAGAATATATTGGGGTTACGTGCACCCACAATTTTTACTACTGGTATACAGTGCCATTGTCTGACTGGGAATTCAAAGAATATATTGGGAATACAAATACCCTCATTTCTTGCTACTGCCATATAGTGCCAGTTTCTGACTGGTAATTCAAAGAATATATTGGGGTTACGTGCACCCACAATTTTTACTACTGGTATACAGTGCCATTGTCTGACTGGGAATTCAAAGAATATATTGGGAATACAAATACCCTCATTTCTTGCTACTGCCATATAGTGCCAGTTTCTGACTGGTATTTCAAAGAATATATTGGGGTTACGTGCACCCACAATTTTTACTACTGGTATACAGTGCCATTGTCTGACTGGGAATTCAAAGAATATATTGGGGTTATAAATACCCTCATTTCTTGCTACTGCCATATAGTGCCAGTTTCTGACTGGTAATTCAAAGAATATATTGTGGTTACGTGCACCCACAATTTTTACTACTGGTATACAGTACCATTGTCTGACTGGGAATTCAAAGAATATATTGGGAATACAAATACCCTCATTTCTTGCTACTGCCATATAGTGCCAGTGTCTGACTGGGAATTCAAAGAATATATTGGGGTTACGTGCACCCACAATTTTTACTACTGGTATACAGTGCCATTGTCTGACTGGGAATTCAAAGAATATATTGGGAATACAAATACCCTCATTTCTTGCTACTGCCATATAGTGCCAGTTTCTGACTGGTAATTCAAAGAATATATTGGGGTTACGTGCACCCACAATTTTTACTACTGGTATACAGTGCCATTGTCTGACTGGGAATTCAAAGAATATATTGGGAATACAAATACCATCATTTCTTGCTACTGCCATATAGTGCCAGTGTCTGACTGGGAATTCAAAGAATATATTGGGGTTACGTGCACCCACAATTTTTACTACTGGTATGCAGTGCCATTGTCTGACTGGGAATTCAAAGAATATATTGGGAATACAAATACCCTCAGTTCTTGCTACTGCCATATAGTGCCAGTTTCTGACTGGTAATTCAAAGAATATATTGTGGTTACGTGCACCCACAATTTTTACTACTGGTATACAGTGCCATTGTCTGACTGGGAATTCAAAGAATATATTGGGGTTATAAATACCCTCATTTCTTGCTACTGCCATATAGTGCTAGTTTCTGACTGGTAATTCAAAGAATATATTGTGGTTACGTGCACCCACAATTTTTACTACTGGTATACAGTGCCATTGTCTGACTGGGAATTCAAAGAATATATTGGGAATACAAATACCCTCATTTCTTGCTACTGCCATATAGTGCCAGTGTCTGACTGGGAATTCAAAGAATATATTGGGGTTACGTGCACCCACAATTTTTACTACTGGTATACAGTGCCAATTTCTAACTAGGAATTCAAAATGCGCAAGGCTCCCGGAAAGGGACGTGGACGAGGCCGTGGGCGAGGTCGGGGGAATGGTTCTGGGGAGCAAGGTAGCAGTGAAGCCACAGGGCGTCCCGTGCCTACTCCTGTGGGGCAGCAAGCATTGCGCCACTCCACAGTGCCAGGGTTGCTTGCCACATTAACTAAACTGCAGGGTACAAACCTTAGTAGGCCCGAGAACCAGGAACAGGTCTTGCAATGGCTGTCAGAGAACGCTTACAGCACATTGTCCAGCAGCCAGTCAGACTCTGCCTCCTCTCCTCCTATTACCCAACAGTCTTGTCTTCCTTCCTCCCAAAATTCCGAAGCTTTACAGAACAATAACCCAAACTGTCCCTGCTCCCCAGAGCTGTTCTCCGCTCCTTTCATTGTCCCTCAACCTGCCTCTCCACGTCACGATTCCACGAACCTAACAGAGGAGCATCTGTGTCCAGATGCTCAAACACTAGAGTCTCCTCCATCTCCGTTCGATTTGGTGGTGGATGACCAGCAACCCACCCTCATCGACGATGATGTGACGCAGTTGCCGTCAGGGCATCCAGTTGACCGGCGCATTGTGCGGGAGGAGGAGATGAGACAGGAGTTGGAAGAGGAAGTGGTGGATGATGAGGACACTGACCCGACCTGGACAGGGGGGATGTCAAGCGGGGAAAGTAGTGTGGATGTTGAGGCAGGTGCAGCACCAAAAAGGGTAGCTAGAGGCAGAGGCAGAGGTCAGCAGCTTAGGCGAAGCCAGGCCACACCCGGAATCTCCCAAGATGTTCCAGTTCGTACCCAGCCCCGAAAAACTCCCACCTCGAGGGCACGTTTCTCGAAGGTGTGGAGTTTTTTCAAGGAATGCGCCGAGGACAGATATAGTGTTGTCTGCACAATTTGCCTCTCGAAATTGATTAGGGGCTCTGAGAAGAGCAACCTGTCCACCACTTCAATGCGCCGTCATTTGGAATCCAAGCACTGGAATCAGTGGCAGGCAGCAACGGCAGGACAAAGGCCGCCTGCCGTTCACGCCACTGCCACTGCCTCTGCCACTGCCTCTGCCTCTGCCACTGCCACTGCTGACTGTGCTGGCGATGCACTCCAGAGGACGAGCCAGGACACCACTTCATCTGCCTCCGCCACTTTGTTGACTTCTACCTCATCCTCCCCTGGTCCTGTCTTATCTCCTTCTCCTGCACCATCAAAGGCACCATCAGGCGTTTCTTTACAACAACCCACCATCTCTCAGACATTGGAGCGGCGGCAGAAATACACTGCTAACCACCCACACGCGCAAGCCTTGAACGCCAACATCGCTAAACTGCTGGCCCAGGAGATGTTGGCGTTCCGGCTTGTTGAAACTCCCGCCTTCCTGGACCTGATGGCAACTGCGGCACCTCGCTATGCCGTCCCTAGCCGTCACTACTTCTCCCGGTGTGCCGTCTCCGCCTTGCACCAGCACGTGTCACTCAACATCAGGCGGGCCCTTAGTTCCGCGCTTTGCACAAAGGTCCACTTGACCACCGACGCGTGGACAAGTGCATGCGGACAGGGACGCTACATTTCACTGACGGCACACTGGGTGAATGTAGTTGAGGCTGGGACTGCTTCCCAAACTGGCCCGGTGTACCTTGTCTCCCCGCCTAACATTCCTGGCAGGGACACGAGAAGAACACCCCCCTCCTCCTCCTCCTCTACCGCCTCCTCCTCCGCCACCGCCTCCTCCTCCGCCACCGCCTCCTCCTCCGCTGTTAGATTGACCCCAGCTACGAGTTGGAAACGTTGCAGCACTGGCGTTGGTAGACGTCAGCAGGCTGTGCTGAAGCTGATCAGCTTGGGGGACAGACAGCACACTGCCTCCGAGGTGAGGGATGCCCTCCTCGATGAGACGGCAATATGGTTTGAGCCGCTGCACCTGGGCCCAGGCATGGTCGTTTGTGATAACGGCCGGAACCTGGTAGCAGCTCTGGAGCTTGCCGGACTCCAACATGTTCCATGCCTGGCCCACGTCTTCAACCTAGTGGTGCAACGTTTCCTAAAGAGCTACCCCAATGTTCCAGAGCTACTGGTGAAAGTGCGGCGCATGTGCGCCCACTTTCGCAAGTCGACAGTAGCCGCTGCTAGCTTAAAATCTCTCCAGCAACGCCTGCATGTGCCACAACACCGGCTTTTGTGCGACGTCCCCACATGCTGGAACTCAACGTTTCAGATGTTGAATAGAGTGGTTGAGCAGCAGAGACCTTTGATGGAATACCAGCTACAAAACCCTAGGGTGCCACAAAGTCAGCTGCCTCAGTTTCACATCCATGAGTGGCCATGGATGAGAGACCTTTGTGACATCCTACGGGTCTTTGAGGAGTCCACAAGGAGGGTGAGCTCTGAGGATGCGATGGTGAGCCTTACAATCCCGCTCTTGTGTGTTCTGAGAGAATCCCTGATTGACATCAGGGATAACTCAGATCACACAGAGGAGTTAGGGATAGCATCCGATCCGTCACAGCTGGAGAGTAGGTCCACACATCTGTCCGCTTCACTGCGTTTAATGGAGGAGGAGGAGGAGGAGGAAGAAGAGTTGTCCGATGATGTGATGGTGATACAGGAGGCTTCCGGGCAACTTCGAATCGTCCCATTGTTGCAGCGCGGATGGGTAGACATGGAGGATGAGGAGGAAATGGAGATTGAACTTTCCGGTGGGGCCAGAGGAGTCATGCCAACTAACACTGTGGCAGACATGGCTGAGTTCATGTTGGGGTGCTTTACAACCGACAAGCGTATTGTCAAAATCATGGAGGACAACCAGTACTGGATCTTTGCTATCCTTGACCCCCGGTATAAAAACAACATCTCGTCTTTTATTCCGGTAGAGGGGAGGGCCAATCGCATCAATGCTTGCCACAGGCAATTGGTGCAGAATATGATGGAGATGTTTCCAGCATGTGACGTTGGCGGCAGGGAGGGCAGTTCCTCCAGTAGGCAACCAAGTTCTCACCGGTCCACACAAACGAGGGGCACACTGTCTAAGGTCTGGGACACCTTGATGGCACCCCCTCGCCAAAGTGCCACCACGGAGGGTCCTAGTGTCACCAGGCGTGAGAAGTATAGGCGCATGTTGCGGGAATACCTTTCCGACCACAGCCCTGTCCTCTCCGACCCCTCTGCGCCCTACACGTATTGGGTGTCGAAGTTGGACCTGTGGCTTGAACTTGCCCTATATGCCTTGGAGGTGCTGTCCTGTCCTGCCGCCAGCGTCCTATCTGAGAGGGTGTTCAGTGCAGCCGGTGGCATCATCACTGACAAGCGCACCCGTCTGTCAGCTGAGAGTGCCGACCGGCTCACTTTGATAAAAATGAACCACCACTGGGTAGAGCCGTCATTTTTGTGCCCACCTGTGTAAAGCACCCCAACATGAAACTCCATGTCTGTACTCAACCTCTCCAATTCCTCCGCATCCTCATACTCATCCACCATAAGCGTTGCACAATTCTGCTAATACTAGGCTCCCTCCAACATGATTTCCCCCAACTCTGCTGGTTAGAGGCTCCCTCCACCCTGATTTCCACCAACTCTGCTGGTTAGAGGCTCCCTCCACCATGAATTTGCCCAAACTGGGCTGTTTAGAGGCTCCCTCCACCATGAATTGGTCCAAACTGGGGTTTTTAGAGGCTCCCTCCACCATGAATTGGTCCAAACTTGGCTGTTTAGAGGCTCCCTCCACCATTAATTGGTCCAAACTGGGCTGGTTAGAGGCTCCCTCCACCATGAATTGGTCCAAACTGGGTTTTTTAGAGGCTCCCTCCACCATGAATTTGCCCAAACTGGGCTGTTTAGAGGCTCCCTCCACCATGAATTGGTCCAAACTGGGCTGGTTAGAGGCTCCCTCCACCATGAATTTCCCAAAACTTGGCTGTTTAGAGGCTCCCTCCACCATTAATTGGTCCAAACTTGGCTGTTTAGAGGCTCCCTCCACCATTAATTGGTCCAAACTGGGCTGGTTAGAGGCTCCCTCCACCATGAATTTGCCCAAACTGGGCTGGTTAGAGGCTCCCTCCACCATGAATTGGTCCAAACTTGGCTGTTTAGAGGCTCCCTCCACCATTAATTGGTCCAAACTGGGCTGTTTAGAGGCTCCCTCCACCATGAATTGGTCCAAACTGGGTTTTTTAGAGGCTCCCTCCACCATGAATTGGTCCAAACTGGGTTGTTTAGAGGCTCCCTCCACCATGAATTGGTCCAAACTGGGGTTTTTAGAGGCTCCCTCCACCATGAATTGGTCCAAACTGGGCTGTTTAGCGGCTCCCTCCACCATTAATTGGTCCAAACTGGGCTGGTTAGAGGCTCCCTCCACCATGAATTTGCCCAAACTGGGCTGTTTAGAGGCTCCCTCCACCATGAATTTGCCCAAACTGGGCTGGTTAGAGGCTCCCTCCACCATGAATTGGTCCAAACTGGGTTTTTTAGAGGCTCCCTCCACCATGAATTTGCCCAAACTGGGCTGTTTAGAGGCTCCCTCCACCATGAATTGGTCCAAACTGGGCTGGTTAGAGGCTCCCTCCACCATGAATTTCCCAAAACTTGGCTGTTTAGAGGCTCCCTCCACCATGAATTGGTCCAAACTTGGCTGTTTAGAGGCTCCCTCCACCATTAATTGGTCCAAACTGGGCTGGTTAGAGGCTCCCTCCACCATGAATTTGCCCAAACTGGGCTGGTTAGAGGCTCCCTCCACCATGAATTGGTCCAAACTGGGGTTTTTAGAGGCTCCCTCCACCATGAATTGGTCCAAACTTGGCTGTTTAGAGGCTCCCTCCACCATTAATTGGTCCAAACTGGGCTGTTTAGAGGCTCCCTCCACCATGAATTGGTCCAAACTGGGTTTTTTAGAGGCTCCCTCCACCATGAATTGGTCCAAACTGGGCTGTTTAGAGGCTCCCTCCACCATGAATTGGTCCAAACTGGGTTTTTTAGAGGCTCCCTCCACCATGAATTGGTCCAAACTGGGCTGTTTAGAGGCTCCCTCCACCATGAATTGGTCCAAACTGGGATTTTTTAGAGGCTACCTCCACCATGAATTTGTCCAAGCTGGGCTGTTTAGCGGCTCCCTCCACCATTAATTGGTCCAAACTGGGCTGGTTAGAGGCTCCCTCCACCATGAATTTGCCCAAACTGGGCTGTTTAGAGGCTCCCTCCACCATGAATTTGCCCAAACTGGGCTGGTTAGAGGCTCCCTCCACCATGAATTGGTCCAAACTGGGGTTTTTAGAGGCTCCCTCCACCATGAATTGGTCCAAACTGGGCTGTTTAGCGGCTCCCTCCACCATTAATTGGTCCAAACTGGGCTGGTTAGAGGCTCCCTCCACCATGAATTTGCCCAAACTGGGCTGTTTAGAGGCTCCCTCCACCATGAATTTGCCCAAACTGGGCTGGTTAGAGGCTCCCTCCACCATGAATTGGTCCAAACTGGGGTTTTTAGAGGCTCCCTCCACCATGAATTGGTCCAAACTTGGCTGTTTAGAGGCTCCCTCCCCCATTAATTGGTCCAAACTGGGCTGGTTAGAGGCTCCCTCCACCATGAATTGGTCCAAACTGGGTTTTTTAGAGGCTCCCTCCACCATGAATTGGTCCAAACTGGGTTTTTTAGAGGCTCCCTCCACCATGAATTGGTCCAAACTGGGGTTTTTAGAGGCTCCCTCCACCATGAATTGGTCCAAACTGGGCTGTTTAGCGGCTCCCTCCACCATTAATTGGTCCAAACTGGGCTGGTTAGAGGCTCCCTCCACCATGAATGTGCCCAAACTGGGCTGTTTAGAGGCTCCCTCCACCATGAATTTGCCCAAACTGGGCTGGTTAGAGGCTCACTCCACCATGAATTGGTCCAAACTGGGGTTTTTAGAGGCTCCCTCCACCATGAATTGGTCCAAACTTGGCTGTTTAGAGGCTCCCTCCACCATTAATTGGTCCAAACTGGGCTGGTTAGAGGCTCCCTCCACCATGAATTTGCCCAAACTGGGCTGTTTAGAGGCTCCCTCCACCATGAATTGGTCCAAACTGGGGTTTTTAGAGGCTCCCTCCACCATGAATTGGTCCAAACTTGGCTGTTTAGAGGCTCCCTCCACCATTAATTGGTCCAAACTGGGCTGGTTAGAGGCTCCCTCCACCATGAATTGGTCCAAACTGGGTTTTTTAGAGGCTCCCTCCACCATGAATTTGCCCAAACTGGGCTGTTTAGAGGCTCCCTCCACCATGAATTGGTCCAAACTGGGCTGGTTAGAGGCTCCCTCCACCATGAATTTCCCAAAACTTGGCTGTTTAGAGGCTCCCTCCACCATTAATTGGTCCAAACTGGGCTGGTTAGAGGCTCCCTCCACCATGAATTGGTCCAAACTGGGCTGTTTAGAGGCTCCCTCCACCATGAATTTGCCCAAACTGGGCTGGTTAGAGGCTCCCTCCACCATGAATTGGTCCAAACTGGGCTGGTTAGAGGCTCCCTCCACCATGAATTTGCCCAAACTGGGCTGTTTAGAGGCTCCCTCCACCATGAATTGGTCCAAACTGGGCTGGTTAGAGGCTCCCTCCACCATGAATTTCCCAAAACTTGGCTGTTTAGAGGCTCCCTCCACCATTAATTGGTCCAAACTGGGCTGGTTAGAGGCTCCCTCCACCATGAATTGGTCCAAACTGGGTTTTTTAGAGGCTCCCTCCACCATGAATTGGTCCAAACTGGGCTGTTTAGAGGCTCCCTCCACCATGAATTTGCCCAAACTGGGTTGGTTAGAGGCTCCCTCCACCATGAATTGGTCCAAACTGGGCTGGTTAGAGGCTCCCTCCACCATGAATTTGCCCAAACTGGGCTGTTTAGAGGCTCCCTCCACCATGAATTGGTCCAAACTGGGTTTTTTAGAGGCTCCCTCCACCATGAATTGGTCCAAACTGGGCTGTTTAGAGGCTCCCTCCACCATGAATTTGCCCAAACTGGGCTGGTTAGAGGCTCCCTCCACCATTAATTGGTCCAAACTGGGCTGGTTAGAGGCTCCCTCCACCATGAATTTGCCCAAACTGGGCTGTTTAGAGGCTCCCTCCACCATGAATTTGCCCAAACTGGGCTGTTTAGAGGCTCCCTCCACCATGAATTTGCCCAAACTGGGCTGGTTAGAGGCTCCCTCCACCATGAATTGGTCCAAACTGGGTTTTTTAGAGGCTCCCTCCACCATGAATTTGCCCAAACTGGGCTGGTTAGAGGCTCCCTCCACCATGAATTGGTCCAAACTGGGGTTTTTAGAGGCTCCCTCCACCATGAATTGGTCCAAACTTGGCTGTTTAGAGGCTCCCTCCACCATTAATTGGTCCAAACTGGGCTGGTTAGAGGCTCCCTCCACCATGAATTGGTCCAAACTGGGTTTTTTAGAGGCTCCCTCCACCATGAATTTGCCCAAACTGGGCTGTTTAGAGGCTCCCTCCACCATGAATTGGTCCAAACTGGGCTGGTTAGAGGCTCCCTCCACCATGAATTTCCCAAAACTTGGCTGTTTAGAGGCTCCCTCCACCATTAATTGGTCCAAACTTGGCTGTTTAGAGGCTCCCTCCACCATTAATTGGTCCAAACTGGGCTGGTTAGAGGATCCCTCCACCATGAATTTGCCCAAACTGGGCTGGTTAGAGGCTCCCTCCACCATGAATTGGTCCAAACTGGGGTTTTTAGAGGCTCCCTCCACCATGAATTGGTCCAAACTTGGCTGTTTAGAGGCTCCCTCCACCATTAATTGGTCCAAACTGGGCTGTTTAGAGGCTCCCTCCACCATGAATTGGTCCAAACTGGGTTTTTTAGAGGCTCCCTCCACCATGAATTGGTCCAAACTGGGCTGTTTAGAGGCTCCCTCCACCATGAATTGGTCCAAACTGGGGGTTTTAGAGGCTCCCTTCACCATGAATTGGTCCAAACTGGGCTGTTTAGCGGCTCCCTCCACCATTAATTGGTCCAAACTGGGCTGGTTAGAGGCTCCCTCCACCATGAATTTGCCCAAACTGGGCTGTTTAGAGGCGCCCTCCACCATGAATTTGCCCAAACTGGGCTGGTTAGAGGCTCCCTCCACCATGAATTGGTCCAAACTGGGGTTTTTAGAGGCTCCCTCCACCATGAATTGGTCCAAACTGGGCTGGTTAGAGGCTCCCTCCACCATGAATTTCCCAAAACTTGGCTGTTTAGAGGCTCCCTCCACCATTAATTGGTCCAAACTGGGCTGGTTAGAGGCTCCCTCCACCATGAATTGGTCCAAACTGGGTTTTTTAGAGGCTCCCTCCACCATGAATTGGTCCAAACTGGGCTGTTTAGAGGCTCCCTCCACCATGAATTTGCCCAAACTGGGCTGGTTAGAGGCTCCCTCCACCATGAATTGGTCCAAACTGGGCTGGTTAGAGGCTCCCTCCACCATGAATTTGCCCAAACTGGGCTGTTTAGAGGCTCCCTCCACCATGAATTGGTCCAAACTAGGTTTTTTAGAGGCTCCCTCCACCATGAATTGGTCTAAACTGGGCTGTTTAGAGGCTCCCTCCACCATGAATTTGCCCAAACTGGGCTGGTTAGAGGCTCCCTCCACCATTAATTGGTCCAAACTGGGCTGGTTAGAGGCTCCCTCCACCATGAATTTGCCCAAACTGGGCTGTTTAGAGGCTCCCTCCACCATGAATTTGCCCAAACTGGGCTGTTTAGAGGCTCCCTCCACCATGAATTTGCCCAAACTGGGCTGGTTAGAGGCTCCCTCCACCATGAATTGGTCCAAACTGGGTTTTTTAGAGGCTCCCTCCACCATGAATTTGCCCAAACTGGGCTGGTTAGAGGCTCCCTCCACCATGAATTGGTCCAAACTGGGCTGGTTAGAGGCTCCCTCCACCATGAATTTCCCAAAACTTGGCTGTTTAGAGGCTCCCTCCACCATTAATTGGTCCAAACTTGGCTGTTTAGAGGCTCCCTCCACCATTAATTGGTCCAAACTGGGCTGGTTAGAGGCTCCCTCCACCATGAATTTGCCCAAACTGGGCTGGTTAGAGGCTCCCTCCACCATGAATTGGTCCAAACTGGGGTTTTTAGAGGCTCCCTCCACCATGAATTGGTCCAAACTTGGCTGTTTAGAGGCTCCCTCCACCATTAATTGGTCCAAACTGGGCTGTTTAGAGGCTCCCTCCACCATGAATTGGTCCAAACTGGGTTTTTTAGAGGCTCCCTCCACCATGAATTGGTCCAAACTGGGCTGTTTAGAGGCTCCCTCCACCATGAATTGGTCCAAACTGGGGGTTTTAGAGGCTCCCTTCACCATGAATTGGTCCAAACTGGGCTGTTTAGCGGCTCCCTCCACCATTAATTGGTCCAAACTGGGCTGGTTAGAGGCTCCCTCCACCATGAATTTGCCCAAACTGGGCTGTTTAGAGGCTCCCTCCACCATGAATTTGCCCAAACTGGGCTGGTTAGAGGCTCCCTCCACCATGAATTGGTCCAAACTGGGGTTTTTAGAGGCTCCCTCCACCATGAATTGGTCCAAACTGGGCTGTTTAGCGGCTCCCTCCACCATTAATTGGTCCAAACTGGGCTGGTTAGAGGCTCCCTCCACCATGAATTTGCCCAAACTGGGCTGTTTAGAGGCTCCCTCCACCATGAATTTGCCCAAACTGGGCTGGTTAGAGGCTCCCTCCACCATGAATTGGTCCAAACTGGGGTTTTTAGAGGCTCCCTCCACCATGAATTGGTCCAAACTTGGCTGTTTAGAGGCTCCCTCCACCATTAATTGGTCCAAACTGGGCTGGTTAGAGGCTCCCTCCACCATGAATTGGTCCAAACTGGGTTTTTTAGAGGCTCCCTCCACCATGAATTTGCCCAAACTGGGCTGTTTAGAGGCTCCCTCCACCATGAATTGGTCCAAACTGGGCTGGTTAGAGGCTCCCTCCACCATGAATTTCCCAAAACTTGGCTGTTTAGAGGCTCCCTCCACCATTAATTGGTCCAAACTGGGCTGGTTAGAGGCTCCCTCCACCATGAATTGGTCCAAACTGGGTTTTTTAGAGGCTCCCTCCACCATGAATTGGTCCAAACTGGGCTGTTTAGAGGCTCCCTCCACCATGAATTTGCCCAAACTGGGCTGGTTAGAGGCTCCCTCCACCATGAATTGGTCCAAACTGGGCTGGTTAGAGGCTCCCTCCACCATGAATTTGCCCAAACTGGGCTGTTTAGAGGCTCCCTCCACCATGAATTGGTCCAAACTGGGTTTTTTAGAGGCTCCCTCCACCATGAATTGGTCCAAACTGGGCTGTTTAGAGGCTCCCTCCACCATGAATTGGTCCAAACTGGGCTGTTTAGAGGCTCCCTCCACCATGAATTGGTCCAAACTGGGTTTTTTAGAGGCTCCCTCCACCATGAATTGGTCCAAACTGGGCTGTTTAGAGGCTCCCTCCACCATGAATTGGTCCAAACTGGGTTTTTTAGAGGCTCCCTCCACCATGAATTTGCCCAAACTGGGCTGGTTAGAGGCTCCCTCCACCATGAATTGGTCCAAACTGGGCTGGTTAGAGGCTCCCTCCACCATGAATTTGCCCAAACTGGGCTGTTTAGAGGCTCCCTCCACCATGAATTTGCCCAAACTGGGCTGTTTAGAGGCTCCCTCCACCATGAATTTGCCCAAACTGGGCTGGTTAGAGGCTCCCTCCACCATGAATTGGTCCAAACTGGGTTTTTTAGAGGCTCCCTACACCATGAATTTGCCCAAACTGGGCTGGTTAGAGGCTCCCTCCACCATGAATTGGTCCAAACTGGGTTTTTTAGAGGCTCCCTCCACCATGAATTTGCCCACACTGGGCTGGTTAGAGGCTCCCTCCACCATGAATTGGTCCAAACTGGGGTTTTTAGAGGCTCCCTCCACCATGAATTTGCCCAAACTGGGGTGTTTAGAGGCTCCCTCCACCATGAATTTGCCCAAACTCTGCTGGTTAGAGGCTCCCTCCACCATGAATTTGCCCAAACTCTGCTGGTTAGAGGCTCAATCCACCCTGATTTTCAAAACAAATGTTGGTGCCAACCTCAACTTACTACAAGGGCCAAATTCACTGCTGGTGACAAGCTCTCCTCACTGCAAGTGCCAAATACATATGTTTCAAGGTGTTTTCCTACTGTCAGAGAGGTGGTATTGAGTGTGTAAAGTGTGTAGTTGTTAGGCTGTGATGTTGGGGTAATAGAGGGTCTTTGGTGTGTTAGATGCCCCCAGACATGCTTCCCCTGCTGTCCCAGTGTCATTCCAGAGGTGTTGGCATCATTTCCTGGGGTGTCATAGTGGACTTGGTGACCCTCCAGACACGGATTTGGGTTTCCCCCTTAACGAGTATCTGTTCCCCATAGACTATAATGGGGTTCGAAACCCATTCGAACACACGAACATTGAGCGGCTGTTCGAATCGAATTTCGAACCTCGAACATTTTAGTGTTCGCTCATCTCTAATAATGCTACCTAGTTATGTATGATGTATAATGCTACATATTTATGTGTGATGTATAATGCTACCTATTTATGTGTGATATATAATGCTACATATTTATGTGTGATATATAAAGGTATGTTTTAATATTGAGCATACCTTGGTTACTTTTGGTAGAAAAATGGCTGGCTCATTTCTCAGAACTTTTATTAGATGTTAATTTGCATTTTAGTTGTGGCATAGAAATAATAAGATGATAATGGTAAATTCTACAATTGCAAAAGTTGAGAAAAGACACACGGGCACCAACTTCTTCCTCAAATCACTTTACTTCAAGAACATTAAAACTTCATATTCACAGTTTTCCAGCTATGTAACAGTTTCCCATTACTAGCTATATTGGCAGTAGTGTACACCACAACTATCAGATATTTATCACCTATCTGTTGGGTTGGTGATACATGTCCTTTGTGGGACGATTCCTTTAAGTGAAAGATGTAGACACTAGGTAGACTTACTCCGCACCCTGATACGTTGAGTAGGGATTTCTTCTTTCTTTCTTCTTTTCTTTATCAGAAAAATAAACCCGACTTATATGTATATTGACTGTGACATCAGAAAGGCAAGCAATTCCTCATGCTTTATATCCTACTTGACTGATACTAGGTTCACACCTGTGTTGGGGTTTCAGATCTTTGGGTCTATTTGGGGACCTGAAAAATGGAAACCCAACCTGCTTAAAAAGTGGTTACCTGTAGAGACCCACGGACCCCATAGACGATAATGGTGTCAGCCGTGTTTCCGCCAGAAAAACGCGGAGTAATAAGTCTTGCTTGCAGGACTTTTCTCTCCCATTTTTGAAGCGTCATGAGGGACCAATTTCCCGAACGCAGATGTGAACCCAGTCTGAGTAGGTAGAAACATTCTGATAACAGACACTGTTGTTTAGCCACACTTACCCATCCAGACTGTCAATAGTACATACTAAATACCCAAAAATCCATGCTGCTTCCGTTCCTTGCTTGTTGGTTGATATTTCCATTAATTGGCTTTATATAACCACTAATTGAAATCCCGCACTGCTTCCTCACAGCACAAATAAGCCTCAGTGATAGGAAATTCCAAAATCTTCAATTCACAAACTATTTTAAGAAGTCTTTATTAAAATCTAATTACGTACTAGTTAAATATTTTAGGTTGTAAACAGTTTTAGCTGGTATAGTATATTTACAGGCCATATGAAATTATAGCTTTTCATCAATGAAAACGAGAATGGGTGACTTTCTTTGAATTCAGCTAACAAAAAAATCTTATGGTTTAAGTTTATGCATCATTTTAGCTAGACGCTGGTTGGTGCTGATAATTAAATGTAAGATTATTTGTTTTTGTTGCCTTTTCTTCAAGAAATCCAGCTGGGATTGAGAATGTTTCTTCACCTAAAATACTTATTCTTCTGTAAACCTCTTGAGGACTAAAAGATAATAGTATTTCTTACATTATGTTTAAGAAAGAAATAAAATATTTAAAATAACGATACTAAAAAAGCAATAATATCATAAGTAAACATTAGAACATGCAACCCCCAACCTCCATAAAAGGGAAATGACATGAACTAAAACAACAAGAAACAAAGATAAGAAACAAGATAATCCGCTAGTTAGTATGAACCTGATACCATTTTCTTCCCATGAAATAAAATCACAGGGAAAGATCTGAACAATCCTTTTCTATATTTTATCACATTCTGTGTATAGTAGCTGACAACTGACCCCAATGAATCTTTCAGCTGTCTATGTAAATAAGATATGCAGAAGTTCTAAGGATTGTACTAGGTTGAAACAAGTTTTTAAAGGGAGTCCAACAGCACGTTTACCCTACCAAACTACTCACACCATCAGATATGTGTATGAAAGCAAATGTAACCATATCTATGCTACGGTCTATAGTGGTATGGTGAACATTGCCCAATCTTCCTGAGATTAGACCACTAAGCCCTTCTAATCTTTTCCCTTCTATTGACAACTTTAGTGCTCTCCTGCATTATTATGAGAGGAGCCCGACCATACACATCGCCTCCATCTTCTGTGAATATTATTTACAGTAAGAAAAGGGGAATCAAAATTGCTAATAACTTTTTGTTCCTCTATCAGTATGTCTTTGGATTGTGTGAGGAAACCCACGTAAACATGGGGAGAACATACAAACTCCTTGCAGATGTTGTCCTTGGCAGGGTTTGAACCCAGGACTCCAGCACTGCAAGGCTACAGTGCTAACCAGTGAGCCACTGTTTTGCCAAATCACTAACAACTTTTTGCTGCCTGAAAACTCACATCAGGGTGCTTACTACTAGATATCTCCTTTCCTTCTAACTTCATTTTTACTTCCTTTTGTCAAGTAAAATACATACAGTATTTGGCACTAAAGACACAAAGATGGCTTACAAACATACAGGTCACTGTCTATGAGTGCTACTGTGTATTAGTTAGAGTATATATACCCTGTGCTTCAATCCATTGCATTCTCAGCATGTAGGTCTCCTGCACTTCAATTATTCTTTCTCTTATACCAACTTTATGGTATATTTATGTGAAACTAGTTTCTGGCATGAAAAGTATGATATGGAGACGTTTCTGAAAAGTGGTCATGTCTGGGCAGAGCTTAGTGGGAGAGGCAGAGCCTCAACAGCCCAACAGATTTTCTTAAATTTACTGTAGATACCTTCATAAACCCAAGCTCCTAGATGACATAGATGTGACATTCTGGCATGCAGAAGGCAAAAGATGCAAGAGATTCTTCATAAATTTGACACATCTTAATCCAGTGAGTGTAAAATCAAGACTTGTTTAGGAAACACAATTTTTGATAAATCTTTTTTTTTTATATATATGTAGATTGTGTGCCCTATATACGGCTCAAAATCTATATTTTTCCCTGTCAGTAGGTCTTTAGAGTATGGGAGGAAATCCATGAGCTGAATACATAGGCGATTAAAGCAGGAGCTGTGACAGCTCAGCTCCTGCTTTAACGCTGCGGCCCGGGTTCAGCGTGTGTAGGCGCAATGTGATGACGTCACATCGCGCCTACAACTATGTGAATGGCGTGAGAGCAGAGAGAGGAGTGGCAGGGGAGTGATGGAAGGTGAGTGTAAGTTTTTGTTTGGTTTTTGTGTTAAACATTTAGGTGGAGCATAATGAAGGGGGCCCATGAAACTGGGGGGCAAATGAAGGGGACGGGGGGAACGGCATATGACACTGGGGCAGATGAAGGGGGGGATGGCATGACACTGGGGCAGATTAGGGGGGAACGGCATGACACTGGGGCAGATGAGGGGGGAGAACGGAATGACACTGGGGCAGATGAAGGGAGGGGAGAATGGCATGACACTGGGGCAGATAAGGGGGAGAACGGCATGACACTGGGGCAGATGAAGGGAGGGGAGAACGGCATGACACTGGGGCAGATGAGGGGGAGAGAACGGCATGACACTGGGGCAGATGAAGGGAGGGGAGAATGGCATGACACTGGGGCAGATAAGGGGGAGAACGGCTTGACACTGGGGCAGATGAAGGGAGGGGAGAACGGCATGACACTGGGGCAGATGAGGGGGAGAGAACGGCATGACACTGGGGCAGATGAAGGGAGGGGAGAATGGCATGACACTGGGGCAGATGAAGGGGGAACGGCATGAATCTGGGGACAGAGATTGAGGGGGGACATGAAACTGGGGGCAGAGGAAGGGTTATATGAAACTGGGGGAGAGATGGAGGGGGGCAAATAATTTACGGGTGACTGTAGGAGGATTATACTGAGTGGGAGCACACGAAAAATGAATGAGAATGGGCGGAGTCAACATAAAAGTGGGCAGAGCTAAGTTTGCTGCGGCGCACAGAGCGCGCCACACATTTTATCCCTCTTTCTACTCTTCAAAAGTTGGGAGGTATGGCATTGGTGACGCCACACTCCTGCGTGACGTCACTCACTTCATCTGCGATGTGCAGTGTCCCAACTCCCCCACCTCCTCCACAAGGGGGCCCAAGGGCCCATAAAAACCTGGAGCCGGCCCTGGTTGCAAGGATGCAGTGCTAACCACTGAGCCACCGTATTGCCCCTATTTTAGATAAATATCTCCTATTGAAGCTGAGTACTTTCTGTTCTCTTAGTTTGTAATATTTTTTTAAGAAAAATGTAAATTACAGAACAAATGTAGACCAAAGCAGTTGTAGAATACTGTTTTGGTCATTGTTTGAAAACTGTTTTGGTGTGTTTATAGAAAACCTTTCTAATTCTATTTGCCATTAAATTATATGAAATATTTTATTCACTATTATCTATCAACAAATTGCTATATCTATTACTTGAACTTTTCACGATGAGTCCAAGTTGTAGCTGGAGCCTCAATATGGAGACTCAGAGACAGATTGGCATACCCACTCCACGGATCTGCTTAAAATGTAAATCATCAAAAATATATGTTTTTTTTATCTCAAAATGAAATGTATAATATTCATTAAAGCAATAGATGTTTTAATTTCACAATCCAGTTGTTGCAGAAATCTATGTATATAATTTATGCCCAGCATATTACAATACTTTATTCTGAGACGCAATGTATACGATTCATCCGAATGCCAATGAGTATGTGGCAGAAAAACAGTTAAAAGTATTTAATGGCTACTTTTAATAGAAATGTAAAGCCATGCAGAGGCTGAGTGTTCCTACATCTCATTCACTCACTGGTATAATGTTGCATCCCATTCTATTTCCCAGAATGCTTCTTAACTATGTTAATAAAGTCTTTATTGTGTCTGCTTATAAAAGTTGCCACCATTCCCATTAGAAAGACTCTGTTTATTCATCAAACATTTACTGACAGTGACTGCTGGGAGCAGCTTCCTATTTCTACTCCATTACACGTTTGTGGCATAAAGTACATTAATTATAGATATATTACAATATTCAACTCATTGAGGAAAAATTAGATGATCAAGGCTCATTTTCTTTGACAATAAGCAAGTTAATGAAAATACTAATTACCTGATGATAAAGTGGAGCCTTCAGGATGGAATGCTTAGCATCTGTAGAAACGCGTGACGTATGCAGCCTCCTAAATGAATGGCAGCAGTATTATATTCTAGAGAGCTAATGCACGGGTCATCAGCTGGTCTGTAATGGCTGATCTGAACCCCTAAGACACTTGGATCACTATCCTATGTCTATTTTAAGGGAAATAAAGCAGCAAACATAATGAAATGAACAGAGTCAATGAGAATTTGATGCATTTTGTCTGAAAGTGTCACAACATCCGTGAACATAAGAAAGAATGAATCCAATTCTGTCTCTCTGTTTAATAATAAATGTTGTAGCTGTCTCGATTAGCAAAGAAGTCTAAATAACTGCGCCGCTGCCAATAAGGGAATGGTTACCCTTAACTTTCGTTGTAAGAGATAACAGCGTAAAATAAATGGAATATTCAATCAGCTTACTACAAATGATATCCTCCTGTTAGAAGAAGATAGAACAATATCAATGGAGCCAATTATAGTACTTTGCCTTTATTAGCACAATGCGGTAGATGTATATTTGAAATTATTTTAATATTTGAAAGCCTAAAAAAATTCAATGAATCTGCCACCATATAAAAAACAGACCTGCACTATTATTATTATATGTGGATAGCTGTAGATTCTAACAATGTGATTATTATTAGAGATGAGCGAACAGTGTTCTATCGAACACATGTTCGATCGGATATCAGGGTGTTCGCCATGTTCGAATCGAATCGAACACCGCGTGGTAAAGTGCGCCAAAATTCGATTCCCCTCCCACCTTCCCTGGCGCCTTTTTTGCACCAATAACAGCGCAGGGGAGGTGGGACAGGAACTACGACACCGGGGGCATTGAAAAAAATTGGAAAAAGTCATTGGCTGCCGAAATCAGGTGACCTCCATTTTAGACGAATAGTGGATTTCAAATCCGGGTCATATGAGAATGTGAACTTTGTGACTATGAGACAGGGATAGTGTGAAGAGGTAAACTGTTTTCTGTTATGTTTCCATGTGATTTCTTCTTTGTAACCTTAGTGGTGGTATAGCAGTCCCCAGGTCTGGTAATATCTCTGTGTGAATGTTCTATTCCTGCCTCTTATTCCTTTCTTTCCTCATTAGGCTGGCCACCTAATGCTCTATTTTCCTACTATTTCTTGTCTTACCATCTGGGAACAATATACTAACACTAAGGAACTGTTCACATTAACATGGATTTATAAAGTGTTTTTGCATATTTACCTGCATGAGTGGAGTTGCACTGGGTGTGTCTGCCCTGATCTTATAAGAGGCAAGTCTGCAGCAACTCCAGGGTTTTATAGGGAAAACTGCAGAGGATTATGGGAAATGTCTAAGGTATAAAATGATTCCAATTCCCAGAAAGCTGGGTATGGGTGTGTTGGTGAAGTTCACATGATGAATTGAGACTACAGCAGCCTGAGGTACAAGGTGTTTGTTGTATACATTATGGAGATTTTCTGAAGAATTATTTTTTTTGTTAAAACTGGACTTCCTGAAATAAACTCCTTGGATTCTTTTCATCAATCAAGGTCCGATTGTTTTTTTGAAAAATCCCATGCTTCACAGATAGCTGTACAGGCAGGGATAGCTAGGGATAACCTTTATTTAGGGGGGAATGTTATTAAAAATAACTTTTTGGGGCTCTATCGGGTGTGTAATTGTGATTTTTGTGAGATAAACTTTTTCCCATAGGGATGCATTGGCCAGCGCTGATTGGCCGAATTCTGTACTCTGGCCAATCAGCGCTGGCCAATGCATTCTATTAGCTTGATGAAGCAGAGTGTGCACAAGGGTTCAAGCGCACCCTCGGCTCTGATGTAGCAGAGCCGAGGCTGCACAAGGGTTCAAGTGCACCCTCGGCTCTGATGTAGGAGAGCCGAGGGTGCACTTGAACCCTTGTGCACCCCTCGGCTCTGCTACATCAGAGCCGAGGGTGCGCTTGAACCCTTGTGCACACTCTGCTTCATCAAGCTAATAGAATGCATTGGCCAGCGCTGATTGGCCAATGCATTCTATTAGCCCGATGAAGTAGAGCTGAATGTGTGTGCTAAGCACACACATTCAGCTCTACTTCATCGGGCTAATAGAATGCATTGGCCAGCGCTGATTGGCCAATGCATTCTATTAGCTTGATGAAGCAGAGTGTGCACAAGGGTTCAAGCGCACCCTCGGCTCTGATGTAGCAGAGCCGAGGGGTGCACAAGGGTTCAAGTGCACCCTCGGCTCTCCTACTACACCCTCTGCTACACCAGTCTCCATTCAGGTCCGACCTTAGACTCCGCCTCCTCCAGCAGAGCCAGCGCTGATTGGCCGAATTCCGTACTCTGGCCAATCAGCACTGGCTAATGCATTGTATTGGCGTGATGAAGCAGTGCTGAATGTGTGTGCTTAGCACACACATTCAGCTCTACTTCATCGGGCTAATAGAATGCATTGGCCAATCAGCGCTGGCCAATGCATTCTATTAGCGTGAACTGAGTTTGCACAGGGGTTCTAGTGCACCCTCGGCTCTGCTACATCAGATTGCTACATCTGATGTAGCAGTGCCGAGTGTGCATCAGATGTGTAGTTGAGCAAAACTGACTCAGCACTGCTAAGTCTCTGCATTCGCATAGGAATGCATTGGCCAGCCTTCAGCCAATCAGCGCTGGCTCTGCCAGAGGAGGCGGAGTCTAAGGTCGGACCTGAATGGAGACTGGTGTGGAGCGATCTTAGACTCCGCCTCCTCCAGCAGAGCCAGCGCTGATTGGTCGAGTTCCGTACTCTGGCCAATCAGCACTGGCCAATGCATTTCTATGGGGAAAAGTTAGCTTGCGAAAATCGCAAACTGAAAGGGATTTCCATGAAATAAAGTGACTTTTATGCCCCCAGACATGCTTCCCCTGCTGTCCCAGTGTCATTCCAGGGTGTTGGTATCATTTCCTGGGGTGTCATAGTGGACTTGGTGACCCTCCAGACACGAATTTGGGTTTCCCCCTTAACGAGTTTATGTTCCCCATAGACTATAATGGGGTTCGAAACCCATTCGAACACTCGAACAGTGAGCGGCTGTTCGAATCGAATTTCGAACCTCGAACATTTTAGTGTTCGCTCATCTCTAATTATTATGTTGTACTCACTTTGACTCCCACAGTAAGGCTGACCATGCTCTATATGTTAAGAAATCATCTAGATGTCCGCTGTACTACTTCTCTGAGCTTAGAAGCCCAGGCATGTACTATAGTGCAGAGCACAGAACAATCGTCTATTAACTATGGAGCCAAGAAAGTGAATTCTGAGATAGTTGGAAATTGGTTTTCTTCAGCTATTCACACATGATAGTAGTACCAGGGAAGTATCCGTATGACACAGACTAGCAAAACTTATATGGACCCCTAACATGTTAGGGAACCATATAAGTTTTGCTATGATAGTAGATTAGGGCTATTTTTCATGTTGATGGATTCCCCAGTTTGAAAGGACCTGAAGCACTCAGGTTCATTTTACCCACTGGTTCATTTTACCAACTGGACCCCAGTGATACTGCCATGAAAAATTTACAGCCACATTAGAAAATGAAAATTAGCTATTTAGGACAGAGAATAACATGTCTCATGCTGGATAAGTGTTGCTTCTTTATCTTACTTAAAGAGGACCTTTCATCACTTGGTGCACATGCGGATTTATAAACCGCTAGAAAGCCGACAGTGTGCTGAATTCAGGTGAAGAGCTATTGGTGCTGGTACCGTAGCTCTTCACCATCAGAAGGACGTTCTTGACAGTCAGGAACGCCCTTCCTCACAGCAGCACCTATAGTGTTGTACTGTGAGAGCGGGGAGGAACGCCTCCCACATACTCGTCTACGGACAAGCACGATCAGAAGGGGAGGAGGCATTCCTGACTGATGCTATAGGCGCTGCTGTGAGGGAGGGCGTTCCTGACTGACTGTCAGGAACCCCCTTCTGATGGTGAAGAGCTACGGTACCAACATCAATAGCTCTTCACTGGGGGCACAGAAAGGGAAAGCCGACTTTCTAGTGGTATATACATGTGCCCCAAGTGATGAAAGGCCCTCTTTAACACAACCTATTGGTTGACTTACTTTGCACAAAAATTTTGGCAAACATTGGTACAATTTAGCATATGTTCCACTATTTACATATTATTATCTAATTCCTTATTAATGAGTTGTTTATTAATAAATGTAACAGTTTTCTCCTTATTTTTTATTAAGTAATCATTATAGTGATTAGTATACTTGTCAGCACATTATCTAACACAATCACAAGGTCTACAATATGTATGGAACGTGTTGCAAATTTCTAAAATTATGTATATATATATATATATATATATATATATATATATATATATTATAGAATATGTTAATCATAACAGAATATTCAACTCAAACTAACATGAATATTTCATCTCATTTTATATTTCAATCTCATTTTAAGGAAATCTGAGGACTATTATTTACATATCACAGACCTCCAGCATGTCCACCTCCAATATTTATGTACATGTTCCGGTAACCAATTCTTAGTAATTAAACTGAGTATCTCTAACCCTGCAGACTGCTATGTAAACTAACAATATTTTAATGGCCTGCGGTATGATATGGCGTTCCAATAAGTTATGCTTCTGGTTTTCAGATCTGAACGCTATGGGACAAAAAAATCCTTTGTTAGCTTTAATCTCTTCTGAAGATTGGAGAATGTTTGCAAATAATAATATCACCAATGCAGTAGTATTGTTAAGGAGACAATTCACATTAGATAAATGTCACCCAAGACATGTGACGCACACCCAACTATCCGTGCTTGTGTATGAGAGGGAAGGTGTATTGCCCACTTTTACCATGCATATTTTTAAAGAATATGTGATGAATTCATTTAGAATTTTTCACTGCCTATACTTCAAAAAAGTATTGTATCTTGCAATTTTCACTCTTGCCACAAAGTGTAATATAATGATAATCCTCTAGGGATTTTCATTGCAGCAGTCACCTCAATTACATCAAGACAGACAGGATCACAATAACAGAGAACCCCTCTAAAGTTATCAACCATTGTGACTAGAGATGAGCGAGTACTGTTCGGATCAGCCGATTCGAACAGCACGCTCGCATAGAAATGAATGGACGTAGCCGGCACGCGGAGGGTTAAGTGGCCGGCCGCCGTCAAAGCGGAAGTACCAGGTGCATCCATTCATTTCTAGGGAGCGTGCTGTTCGGATCGGCTGATCCCAACAGTACTCACTCATCTCTAATTGTGACCCATAATTGCATCCACTTTTGACAATACTTTTGACCTGTTCAACTCCTCCTCACTGTACAAAGCATGTCTAGAAAACTTTCTCATATACATCAATGAGTTGACTTCAATCTATTGATGTCTATGGATATGACTACACTGTAACTCAAATCACTAAATGAGCAAAGGAGAAGCTCAGGCAAGATAACAACCCCATAATCATATATGGAAAACAGAAAATAAAGTTTAGAACAAGAGATGTATTTCACCATTTGGTTTTAATAAATGAATAAAAACAATTGGCAACATATTCCTACATGGGTAGTCTAAACCACTTATATACTGTGGGAGAGGTGGTAAGTGGTGTAGTCAAGCTATGGTTTTTGTGTACAACCTGTAGAGAAACTTTGAATTTGTATGCCAATGAGGTTTTAAGTGTCCGGGGACAAGTTTCTGCTCTGGTCACCATTCATTGCCATCGCTTAACATAAGGTTTGATAGGTCTAAATATGCATGAGTATGGGCAAACATTGGATTTTAGAAAACACAGTGTTAGTTCAGATTTTATACCAGCATAACGCTGCCTACATACAGACAGTATATGTCGCAACTTGGTCCACTTGGCTTGGTCCAGAGAGCATATATTTTCAATAGAGAGAGGGAAGTGGGTTATCACCAGTGACAACAAAGGATGGGCTAAGCCGTAATACAACATGCTCCGTCTTTCTGGTTCTTGACAACTGGCTTTAAGCTCTATTCACAGAAATTATGTTCACGGCTATTTTTTTAACGGCTTTAGTATAGCTATATTAAAACAAATTAAAATCAATTCAACCATTAAAAAATAGGACATACCCCATTTTTACCCGTTTTCATGGATCTCCCAATAGAATAATATCTATATGAGCTCAGTGAAAGCAGGTTCCCCAAGGATGCAAAATGATCATGAAAAATGTCCCCATTTCCATGAATTTTCTGCTCAGTGGTCATCTGAATAGCACTGTAGGAGAGAGTCAGGATACTGCCATACACATTAGATGGTTAACCAAATTGGTGGCTTTAGTCAAATTTCATCTAATGTGTATGGGTACCTTAAGAATAGACTAAGAAAATTAACATTTACTTAATATTCAAATTGCACGAGATCTGTCTATTGTAATACCACACTCTATGGACCTATATAACTGAACTTTCATATAATATCAAAGTTTTTCTGTGTTACACAATGGGTTTAATGGTCTCATAAAAATGCAGATTAATCTCTGGTGTTATGATGATGATTCTTTTTTAAGTGAATGCCTAAAATACAGGAAAAATATATATATTTACTGTATTAGGCAGTAGATATAAAAGATTAAAATTATGTAACATCTCTGCCTGTTCGGGTCACTGCACCACCCTCTGCTCGCATGCTGCGGCGCAAGAGGCGTGTGCAGTTTGAGAATCTGCTTAAAGTTTTTAGTTGCACTGTGTGAACACGGCTCTAGTCCTTATTGGATTTGCACCACACCCGTCTTCTGCCAAGGTTGCCTCTGTCCATTAAGTGGTTAATCTGGCCTTGCCCTGTGATTGACAGTTGCCTTTCTGTGAACTCCATGGGCGGGTTCTTCCTCCCTATTTAGCCTTGGTTCCCATTCACACCAGTGCTTGTTATTGCCGTGTGCATACCTGCTCTTACTGTCCCTGTTTGCTTATACTATTATACCTGACCTTTGGCTTTTCTCATTGACTATTCTCTTGACTCCGATTTGGCACTGCATCGCTCTCCTGTTACCGAACCCTGGCTAGCTGACCTCCCTTTGTTGTTGTTCGTCTTGTCTGCGTTTTGTGTTTCACATATTCAGGGAGGGATTGTCTTCGTGGTTGTCGCCTATTACCTAGGATAGGGCCTGGCAATAGGAAGGGAAAGCGGGGGGCTTCAGCTTAGGGCTCACTGTCTCTTAAGAGTTTTCAATGGTTGATATTATTTAATGGCTAATCTTTTAAGACTACTCAGGTCTCCTCATCTGGCATAGTATAACACAATATCTCAGAAGACATATATACTGCAGGACATAGTAATACTGTGGTAAATGAGACAAGTGAGAGGATTAAAAAACTAAAGCACTAGTTTTATTGTCCTCTGAGATCTGGTCCATGTTTGTGAACAACTTTTAATTCTCTGACTCTATTTTTTTCATGAATACCTTCTGTGACATACTTTATTGTCTCCTGTCTGTGAAATGCCGCATTATCTTACTCTTTCCCTTACTTCTTTATTGAGAGATATTCCCTGTTTCTCATTGTGTACAATGTAGGGGCTGTGTGAAATGAAAAGAATATGAGGGTGGGGAGGGTCACTTCAAACATATATGGCAAGGACATTATAAAATGTAAAACCCTTATCCACAAGGCTCTCCATCGCACCTCCCTACCTTTCTTCCCTGATTTATGTCTATCACCCAGCTCGTGCTCTTCGTTCTCTCAATGACCTAAGACTAGTATCCTCTATTATCAGAACCTCCTACTACTGTATCCAAGAGTTCTCCCAAGTTGCACCACTTCTTACGAATGCTCTACCTCGGACAACCAGATTAACTAACAACTTCTACAGCTTCACAGACACATCTCTTCAGGGAGGACTATCTCAATTTCCAATCTAAATCCTTCTGCAGTTAGGCTTTCTAAAACTAACCCTCTTCTTTTCACGCTCCCCTATTATCCCACAGGATAAGATGCCTTATTGGCCTGTAACATTGTATGTCCAGGCACTTTGGCTCTGCACATAAAAGGACACTGACAGGTGATGCAGGTGACAGCTCATACAGCCTTATTTGTGTAATTAAAATAACCTTTATCATAAAAATGGCTTCTCCTTTGTATAAGCCATGCTTCTTCCCTGCTATCTATTAAGGAGAGTCTCATCTGCACCTGCATATAAAAACTGCAATCCCAATTGTGTTTTCAACCAGTGATATCTGTGTAAATCCTACAGGTAGAACTACATCTTCAATATCATATGAAAAATGAGATTCTCCTCTGTCAAATGATTGTCAGGATGCAGTTCTACCTGTTTGCATAGCAAGTTTCTATGTTTTATGATGGCTGAGATATAGCTGTTTGAAGTGACCCTTCCCTATCCTCATTCCACACAGTCCAATACACAATGAAAAGCAGGGAACACCTATCTATAAAGAAGTTAAAAAAAAATAAGGATTTCACAAAATGTATTAAGAAAGTATATTATACAATATTTAATAAATGACACAAATGCTGCAAGAAAATCAAAACTTGTCTTTAAGATTAGTTATGCTTTAAGTGATGTAGAATAGCAGAAATCCATTTATCCATTTCTGAGTGTCAATGGTTGCCATGGGTTTGTACTCTTAGATCTTCCTGTCTCTCTAAGACCTGAAGCCATCTTTTAGGGCCAATATTTTCATGTCCTTCATGTCATGATCAGAGCTGCAGAAATGTTCTGACAACAGGCAAATCTGTCCACTTCTCTTTGATTGTCTAACAATGTCAGTTCATTCTCGTTCTAAGCTTCTGCCCTGTTTCTCCGACATATAGACCACCAGTAGGGCCTTTGGTACATTAAATTAAGTAGACTACATTTGGTGTCTTGCAGTTGAAGGTACCTGGGATATTCCAATCCTGATTCGAGTTAGGGATCTTTATCAACGCAGTAGTCGTTACATATGTACATGTTTTACATTTTGTTCTGATTGCAAGGAAATCTTCCTATTGTTGTAAGGCTATGGTAACACTAGGGTTAGTCAGGGACACTGTCTCCCTTTCTGCTTAAAATTCTTCCTGTTGTTGTATTAGGCTATGGTCACACTAGTGTTGTGTGACCATTCAGGGACTCCGTCCCCAATCCCCAATACCACTTATAGTCTATGGGCTCCACTGGTTTTCACCAATAACCGCTTTTTAAGTGGATTTGATTACCATTTTTCAGGTCTCCAAGCTGAACGGAAACCCGAATACTAGTTTGAACCTAACATTAGAGAGCAAAGTGTGCTCCTCATGATCATCATCTTGAGATTCAGGAATTACTTATAACAGTCTTTTAAACTGTCAACAATTTATAATAAAGATGTAGAGTCTGTACAACTACCCTCAGCATCTCAAGATGAAGGTTGTAGGTAACAAGCAGGAGCAGCTGATTGTGTTCCTGTTTTGTTATGTACTGTAAGAGCTCACATCATGTTACTTGGTTATAGCAATTGATTTTTAGTTGTTCTTGGATGGTAGCCCTGCTTCAAAAATGTCTTTTTTTGAAGCAGGATTACAAGCTATGTGGTTGAATCTAATTGTGTCACTATAAGAACTTGAATTTTTTATGCGATAAAAACTGTCCCATCTGAGGTGTATTGGGTGGCTAATTGTCTTCCAGTACAGGACCATCTCAATGTTGTTGTATTTTGATGGCTGTGTCCAAAAAGATTATTTCAGAAGAGGAGTGTCAAGTTAATAGTGGAATGAAACTGATTAAAATGCAGGTGGAATGTTTTCATCTGTTCTTCAGGCTCAGTCCAAATGATAAAAATACCATCAATGAAATGATAATAAGCTTGTGGTTGGTTGAGTAGGTGGACAGGAAGTTCTCCTCAAGCTTAGCCATGGAAAATTTTGCATACTTTAGCACTAGAGATGAGCGAGTAGACTCGATCGAGTAGGTATTCAATCGAATACTACGGTATTCGAAATACTCGTACTCGATCGAGTACCACTCGCTGTTCGAATGTAAAAGTTCGATGCAGAACCAGCATTGATTGGCCGAATGCTATACAGTCGGCCAATCAACACTGGTTCTTCTCCTACCTTTAGAAGTCTTCTCCGTGCAGCTTCCCCGTGGCGTCTTCCGGCTCTTCATTCACTCTGCCAGGCATCGGGCCTGGGCAGAGCTGACTGCGCTTGTCCTCTTCTAGTGCGGGCATGCGCAGTCGGCTCTGCCCAGGCCCGATGCCTGGCACAGTGAATGAAGAGCCGGAAGACGCCGCGGGGACACTGCAAGGAGAAGACTGCTCGGAGGATCCAGCCCGACCCTCACTCGTGGACTTGGTAAGTGTAATTTGATCGAATGTTGCCTACCCCTGAAACGAGCATTTTCCCCCATAGACTATAATAGGGTTTGATATTCGATTTGAGTAGTCGAATATTGAGGGGCTACTCAAAACGAATATCGAACCTTGAACATTTTACTGTTCGCTCATCTCTATTTAGCACCATTTATTCCCCATCTCTATACTGCTGTGCTGTAAATATATGCTGTCATAAAAAAACAGAAGTATCTATGGGTGAGGAGGAATTCAGTAATTTTCACCACCAATACAGCGTTCTTTCCATATCTATAGGGTATTATGCTCATGAAGTTACAAATATATTGTTTTAGGTAAGCATACTTTTGGTCTTATGGATATTATGTATTTCATGAGTATAACCTTCATATAAATAGTGTCCATGATATTCACCCTCTAACTACCCACCATCAGTGCCATCCCGCATCAGCAGTTTTGTTATCCAGTTGTAGAAGTTTCACAGTACTATTTTCAGAACTTTGACTGCTCATTTACATAGGCAGTTTCTTTTCATATAAAATAATGATTCAGCAGAAAATGTAAAATGTACACCTCTGAACTGTGTAATTATTATTGATGTAGTCTATTGATTTGTAACATAACTTTCATCTGGGAAAGTGGAGTTATTTCCTTTCTCTTCAATACAGACTCTTGTGCATTCCCTTGAGTATATCACTTCATTTCAGTGAGTCGTTTGACTCCTGAGAGCAACTTCATATCATCATGAACCATAACAGATGCATTACCCACCAGATACAAGGAAAGGCTACACTCAGGCTAGGCCACTGGAGAAAAAAAATGAAATAAAAACTATTAAACTATACCAAATATATGTTATAAAAGACATTAAAAACATGAACTAAGACCAAAGATATTGGGACTCGTAAACAACCAGACCTGACCACCAGAGAAAGATTCAGTATATCACATATTATCATGAACACATATGTATTACTTGATAGTTTTTTGTTTTTTTTTTACAGTTTTAATTCTATTCTGCATATCTTTTTACCATACAATGTGTACACACAGCTTTATTAATAGTATAATATGTACAGCCAGAATCTGGTCATTTACTGTATATAATAAAGCTACATGGTATAAATGTTATGCTTCCTGTTGATGAATGAAGACGACAATAAAGCGCATTAGATGAATATAAACATGTCTCTACAATGCATGTGGTATCTTTCAGTATGAATAAGTCGTTTTTAGCTCCATTATATAGCTGGTTTTAATTTGCCTTTTACATCAGATGTGCCTTATCGATTTCTCCTGTGTATGTTTTCATTCTGAATAATTTAGAGGCACAATTTTTATTCCATTATGGTCAATAGCTAGAACAAATTTTGAGGATAATCAATTGCGCCTTGCCTGACAATTACTAGTGTTGATATCCCCTGAAGTGAAGAAGCAGGAAAGCTTGGGGATAGAATGACACAACATTTAATCACAACCATCAACAGCGGTTTTGTGTAAGGAATCTAAATCTATAGCTAATGTCTATAACAGCTTCTAATTGTCACTTTTAGCTTTCAATCATAGTTCATGACACATACCCATAAATTCATCATAGTCATCGTACAGTAATCTCTTCGGTCTATGCTATGTTTGACAGAAAATACTGCCTTAAACTGTGTTAGGTATTAACCTTGACATGTAATAGCAAGAAGAAAGACGGACAAAGAAACATGGGAAAATGCGTTAGATGTGTTTATCTTCTATTTTTAGTGGTATAAGAAGATGGCTTTATCTGCCCATAGGGGATGTTCAGCTAGTTTAACCTGACAACATGTAAGAATTATGGCAGGAATCCATATTGAAAGCAGATTTTTTTTACTTGTGGACAATTATTATTTGACTTTACTAATAATTTATTTGTTACATTTTTATTGACAAAAACATCTGTCGTCAAAAATAGAGCATACACCACAAAACAGAACTAAGATGGGGAAGGAGGACCCCAGGGGTCAAAGCTGGAGAATCATTGAAGGTTAACCATGTCATCCGTTAGTGACAGGAAAAAAGTAGTTTTGATTTTAAAGAGATTTTCAGTTGAAACTTTTTAAAATACAAAAGGGTATTTATTTCCATTTTTGTAATATACCTTGTTAAAAATATTTTCACAGATCCTCTATTCTAGACAGCAGTCGTGTAATGCACTACATCCCAATCACATGATGTATAACCCTTAAAGACACAAGCCATATTTGTTCCGTTATGCAGAAGCCTCCCACCCACTCAGACATTGCACAGACAGCCTCTGAAACAGATAAACTATGCCCCAGCACACCCAGTAGGACCACAGCTGTGATCATCAATGTTTACCCCATAGATGCCTCCGTCAAACATGACTATGACATCTGAGGGGTTATGACGTTATTCTGTTCCGAGGCATGTTCAGGGGGTGCTGATATATATTTTTTGCAGCCATTAATGACAAGCGCCTCATTAGTCATGTGGTCGGGCATGTTGCTGGATCCGTGATCCCAGGGTGCCAGAGCCACATATCTGGTTAATCCTGCCTATAAATGAGCACACATTGTATAGGCTATAAAGTGCTGCGGGGAAAAAGCATGATGGGAATGCATCACGGTTCTTCCCACAGTGCTTTGAACAGAGATTTCACTGAGTTTTCCTCTGCGGACTTTCCATTACAATTATATCTATGGGAAAGCCGCCAGCGCTTCCATAGATATAATTGACATGCTGCTCTTTCCAAAACCGCACTGGTTTTGGAAATCGCAGCGTGACCGCGCTGTGGTTTTAAACGCAAAGTGGGCATGGGATTCGCATGAATCCCATCCACTTTGCAGTTACTGTATAACGTCACGATTTTTGAAAATCGCGGCGTTTCCAGCTCATGGGGCCCCAGCCATACACTTCGACATGTGTCAGAAGTTTGCTGGTTCAAAAAAAAATTAAATCTAAAGTTATTGTATTATTTTATAAAAAGCCCAAATAATGTCCTTTTAATATATAATATAAAATAGGTATAAAACAAAAACCTAAAAATAAATAAAAACAGTACATATTTGGTATCACTGCTTCTGTTACAACCCGTTCAATAAAACTGAAACATTATTTAACCTGCACAGTGCATATGGTATAAAATGTGATAAAAAAAAGTTATATGTACCTCAAAAATGTACCAATACCAAGCACATCTCACCCCATAAAAAATAAGCCCTGTCAGCAGAAAAATAAAAATGTTATGCCTCTGAGAAGATGTTGATGCAAAAACAATTGATTTCTTTCCCCTAATGGGTTTTTTCGGCAAAATTAGTAACGCATAAAAAAATAAAAATAAATTGGATATCACTTTAATCATATGACTCATAGAATAAAGGAAACAAGTTACTTACTGTATATTGTATGCTGAATGCAAAAAATTTCAAGAAAGTTAATAAAATGTATTCAATTAGTTATAGGCACCCCAAAATGGTGTCATTATAAAATGCATCTCATCCCACAAAAAAATAGGCCTTTATATGGCTACATCACCAGAAAAATAAAATATATATATATAGTTTGTACAACGTGATGATTAAAACTCCAAAAATCGCCAGGCAAAACTGTCTCCGTCTTGAAGGGAATATATAAGCTATTCGAGCATAAGTCAGGGTATACCCTAGACTTACAAAAGAAAATACACCTGGGAGATTTTCTATATGGGGGTCACTCTTTGGAGATTTCTGTTGTACTAGTACTTTAGGGGTTTTGAAAATGAGAAATTTTGGGCTAAAGAGATGTTTATTAGAGAAAAAAAAGTAATGTTTAATTTTTATGACCCAAAGGTAATAAAATCTGTGAAACAGCCACGGTGTCAAAATGCTCACTATACCCCTTGATAATTTTTTTTGAGGGTGTAGTTTCCAAAATGGGGTCACTTTCTGGGGGTTGCCGTTATACTGGTACTTTAGAGGTTTGGCAAAGGTGACATGGCATCCAAAAATTAATCCAGCGAAATCTGCTCCCCAAAAGCCAAATAGCACTCTTTCCATTCCAACCCCTGCCATGTTCCCAAACAGCAGATTACAACCACATATGCAGTATTGCCGTGTTCAGGAGAAATTGTGTAACAAACTGTGGGGGGCTTTTTCTCTATTAATCCCTTGGAAAATGAAAACTTTGGGGCTAAAGTGAGATTTTAGAAATTTTTCATTTACACAGCCAATTAATTGTTAATATAATATGCAAAGCAGCTCTGGGTTCAAAATACTCACTATACCCCTTGATAAATTCCTTGAGGGATTTAGTTTACAAAATGGGGTCATTTTGGGAGTGTTTCCATTGTACTAGTCCTTTAGGGGCTCTGCAAACGAGACATCGCATCTGACAACTATTCCAATAAAATCTTCCTTTCAAATGCTCAGTGGCGCTCCTTACCTTTGGTGCACTTCTGTGTGCCTAAACAGCAGTTTATATCCTCAAATAAGGCAATTCCATGCTTGGGAGAAATTGCATAACAAAGTGTGGGATGCATTTTCTCCTTTATCCCGTTAAAGGGGCACTGAAGGTACTGTAAAATGCTGAATTTTTGCAACATGAGATCCCGGTCTCATGCAGTTTTTGGCTGTGTTGTTGAGGGGTTAACTGGGTTTTAAGGGACTAAAATATTGATGACCTATCCTTAAAATCAAATGAGCAGGTGTCCAACACTTGGGACACAAGTGTCCTTACGCTGGCCTCACCCACACAACCACTGAGGCCTGAGATTGGCCCCTGACATAATTCAAGAGGCCGGGAGAGGTATGAAGAGGATGTGTCAGAGCCCGGGGAGGTGAGTAACATTGTCTGTATGCTTTCTCACCTCCCTTGGACCTCCGTTTAGTATACTTTGAAGAGGCCCCAGAGTATAATAATTGCAGTTCCATTTTTGACGTGCTTGAGCTGAATACAAAATAGGATGAGCACACACTCGCCTCCAGTAGACTCCCGTGCTCCACCACTGTAGTCATCTGATTGATTACAAGGTTGGTTTATAATGGAGCAAATGTGCTATTACTTGCCACTGGGCCCCCTTGCAGCCTCAGGCCCTGCACAACCATTGATTTTGCACATATTATAAAGCATGCTTTGTCAAAAACTATCATTGAGACACAATACAGTGGGTATAGTGGTTAGGAGCGACATGTTGTACTGAGTGGTTTATAATGAGAACTACTAGGTGTACTGGGTGGGGAAAACAACATTTGGGACTGCAAAGGATCTTCTTTCTGGAATCTGTAAATCAAGGATAGGCTGCAAGGATGGAACACATTCTAGGAGATTCTGGTGCCAGATACAACATTAAAAATAAACATTAAAATCTAAAAATGTAAAGAGAAAGCAAGAAGAGAAAGGGGAAAAATGGAAACAAAAAAAATACTGCACAGAGGAACCTTTTAGGATATTTATTGTTTACTCATCTGGGGAGACATACCACTGAATACATTGTACAAGCAGTGGATAAATAATACCTTTTATTGTCACATAGTTGACTTTTTGTCCTTAGAATTGAAGGTAATAACAGGTCAATTGGCTTTGTATGAAATTGGCCCAAGTGTGTATGTGTGGGAAATGAGACTGAGCACTCCACTGGGGACAAGGCCTGATGTGAGCCATGACTATTTGTTCTCTATAGATAATAAAAGTAAATAAATCATTTCAGTAGTTAACAGCATGGCTTCACCTCTGAACATCATTCTGAACTTTATATATATATATATATATATATATATATATATATGAAAAGATGGCTGGACCTTTTTACCAAACTAGTATCCTTACTTCTTAGCTATTTCCTTATTATTTTTTTTTAAAAAAAAACTTAAAATACACCAAATGTAAATAAAAAAGGAAAGTTTGGTAATATGCATTGTTCAACTTGGGTCAGGGGATAATAACACTCCTTGAGGAGTGGGCACTTTTGCAGGCATATGGAGACTTACAAAGCCATTTTCGCTCCACTAGGGAATTATGGGGAATATGCAAATCTGTTTCCCAGGATGTAATTAGGAAAACAGTGCCTCTATACGCTGCCTGTTAGGACATCATGCATGAATTTTTCAATAACCAACACGGAAAAAGCACAAGTCAAATAGCTAGAACAACCAATCAAACCATTTATATAAAAGTATCGAAATAAATACCACTAAAATCAAATGATACAGCAGGGCAGATGGATATAGCCAAAAACACAAAAATTGGACACAAAAGAATAAAAGACATAGACATTCAGGTAGACTACAACCAATATATATTGAATACAGTAATCTATAGTGTCAAAGCTCTGTTGTGCCAATAATAGAGGACACACACTGAACACTATAGAACACTAGTTTATTCAAGTCAAAACATAGATGATGTGAGGTAGTTGTATATGAATTGCTGAATTTTTCAATAAGCCTAACCAGTTATTGCCAAACCAGTATATCCATTCCAAAAGGAACAGAATCCCAGCTGTGGACAGCACTGTTTCGATTTGATTGGATCTTATCAGCACAGCGTATGGCTTTGTAAGTCTCCATACGCCTGCAAAGGTGCCCATTCCTCAAGCAGTGTTATTAATCCCTGACACTGGTCTAAAGTCTCTCATCCAGCCAAACCAGTTTCCCTACGCTGATGAGATCCAACAAGATCAAAGCAGCGCTGTCCATAGCTGAGATTCTGTTCCTTTTGGAATGGATATACTGGTTTGGCAATAACCCCGCATCATGTTATTAAGCTTATTGAAAAAGTCATGCCTGATGTTAAGGGAGCTGTCCTAACAGGCAGCATAAAAGAGGCACTGTTTTCCTAATTACATCCTGGGAAACAGATTTGCATATTCCCCATTGTTCAACTTGAACAGCTTCATTTTTAAGGCTGTAGACTAGGGCTGTGTTTTGGATGTTATCATTATTCAGTTTCAACGGTTCATTAGGGTTTACAATTATTAATTGTTGTTAATTGTTTATCCACTAATTCGCAGAAAGGATTATCTATCTATGTCAAGCAGTTAAATATGGGTGAAGAAATGACTAGACAGTTCATAATAGATATCAATAGTGCTATATATACAAAACATGGTTGAAAAAAAGATTTATGTCCATCATGTTCAACCAAGAGATGGAAAATGGCATGGCTGAAGGGACAAGTGAAAGGAATGAGCATTCTATACATACAGTCCTATGAAAAAGTTTGGCCACCCCTATTAATCTTAATCATTTTTAGTTCTAAATATTTTGGTGTTTGCAGCAGCCATTTCAGTTTGATATATCTAATAACTGATGGACACAGTAATATTTCAGGATTGAAATGAGGTTTCCTGTACTAACAGAAAATGTTCACTATGCATTAAACCAAAATTTGACCGGTGCAAAAGTATGGGCACCTCAACAGAAAAGTGACATTAATATTTAGTAGATCCTCCTTTTGCCTCTAGTCGCTTCCTGTAGCTTTTATTCAGTTCCTGGATCCTGGATGAAGGGATTTTGGACCATTCCTCTTTACAAAACAATTCAAGTTCAGTTAAGTTTGATGGTCGCCGAGCATGGACATCCCGCTTCAAATCATCCCACAGATGTTCAATGATATTCAGGTCTGGGGACTGGGATGGCCATTCCAGAACATTGTAATTGTTCCTCTGCATGAATGCCTGAGGATTTGGAGCAGTGTTTTGGATCATTGTCTTGCTGAAATATCCATCCCCGGCGTAACTTCAACTTCGTCACTGATTCTTGAACATTATTCTCAAGAATTTGCTGATACTGAGTGGAATCCATGCGACCCTCAACTTTAATAAGATTCCTGGTGCCGGCATTGGCCACGCAGCCCCAAAGCATGATGGTACCTCCACCAAATATTACAGTGGGTAGCAAGTGCTTTTCTTGGAATGCTGTTGTTTTTGGACGCCATGCATAACGCCTTTTTGTATGACCAAACAACTCAATCTTTGTTTCATCAGTCTACAGGACCTTCTTCCAAAATGAAGCTGGCTTGTCCAAATGTGCTTTTGCATACCTCAGGCGACTCTGTTTGTGGCGTGCTTGCAGAAATGGCTTCTTTCTCATCACTCTCCCATACAGCTTCTCCTTGTGCAAAGTGTGCTGTATTTTTGACCGATGCACAGTGACACCATCTGCAGCATGATGATGCTGCAGCTCTTTGGAGGTGGTCTGTGGATTGTCCTTGACTGTTCTCACCATTCTTCTTCTCTGCCTTTCTGATATTTTTCTTGGCCTGCCACTTCTGGGCTTAACAAGAACTGTCCATGTGGTCTTCCATTTCCTTACTATGTTCCTCACAGTGGAAACTGACAGGTTAAATCTCTGAGACAACTTTTTGTATCCTTCCCCTGAACAACTATGTTGAACAATCTTTGTTTTCAAATAATTTGAGAGTGGGCTGTCCATGCTCGGCGACCATCAAACTTAACTGAACTTGAATTGTTTTGTAAAGAGGAATGGTCCAAAATACCTTCATCCAGGATCCAGAAACCCATACTTTTGCACCGGTTTGGTTTAATGCATATTGCACATTTTCTGTCAGTACAATAAACCTCATTTCAATCCTGAAATATTACTGTGTCCATCAGTTATTAGATACATCAAACTGAAATGGCTGTTGCAAACACCAAAATATTTAGAACTAAAAATGATTAAGATTAATAGGCGTGCCCAAACTTTTTCATAGGACTGTATACATAACCATTAGAGATGAGCGAACAGTAAAATGTTCGAGGTTCGATATTCGTTTCGAGTAGCCCCTCAATATTCGACTACTTGAATTGAATATCGAACCCTATAATAGTCTATGGGGGGAAAATGCTCGTTTCAGGGGTAGGCAACATTCGATCAAATTATACTTACCAAGTCCACGAGTGAGGGTCGGGCTGGATCCTCCAAGAAGTCTTCTCCGTGCAGCATCCCTACGGCATCTTCCGGCTCTGAATTCACTCTGCCAGGCATCGGCACTCTGCCTGCACTACAAGCGGGCATGCGCAGTCGGCTCTGCCCAGGCCCGATGCCTGGCAGAGTGAATGAAGAGCCGGAAGACGCCACAGGGAAGCTGCACGGAGAAGACTTCTAAAGGTAGGAGAAGAACCAGCATTGATTGGCCGACTGTATAGCATTCTGCATCGAACTTTTACATTCGAACAGCGAGTGGTACTCGATCGAGTACGAGTATTTCGAATACCGTAGTATTCGATCGAATACCTACTCATCTCTAATAAACATCAATGCTATTTTTCTGTAAAGATGAATCTAAGCCATTTTTGAAGCTGTAACCAGCTCCTGGTTACAGTGAAGAAACCTCAAGACAGAGAGAGTGTCCCTTGTCTTTTGAGGGTACTTTACATGGAACAGTTTTTCCCCATATATCTTGTATGGGCTATTCATACATCTATACAGGTTTATCATATCTCTCCTCTTATAAAGACTAAACAAATTCAACAAATTTAACTCCCCCAGCTTTGTAGCCTTTTATTGTTCCTTTTCCAACTCTAGAACGTCCTTTCTATGAATTGGTACATACTGAATATGTTAGCTCCAGTTGTAGGTAACACCACAGATTGCACAATAAATAATGTAGACGATGTGACCTTGTACCATGTACCCTTCAGATAACACCATAATAATTCTCTCTGAATACAGATAATGAAGCTGATTTTTTTTTCCTGCAATTGTATGTAACACCAGATATACAGTGACATCATAACTCTCTGAGTACAGATAATGAAGTAGATGTTACCTCATACTTGGTAACTATCAGTGGCAGGGATTCCTGTCGTAGATAACTCTTCCTGTTGTGCAAAAAGAAAAGAAGTTCTACCATGGCTGATCTTTACATATGTGCCATGTTCCTGCCACTAGTCTTGCTCTGTACAACTGTATCACAGCACAGGATTAAACTTAACATGGTGAAAGTTGGGGTGCCAGTGAACGGGCGCGGGAACGCCTGCCGCATACCTAATAGGGAACATTGCTTAGGACATACAGTATGTTGCATGCAGATAATCATTTTCACACAGATGTATAATTTCACATTTATCCACACTGGACCTCATTCCTCGACATGGGCAAAACATTTTGGATTCTTTTTGGGTACTGGTGGCTCGGATCCATATTTGTTTCAGGTTGAACAAGTTCAGTATGAACCACATCTCAAATTGGCTTAAGAGATAGTGTATAATACTATCTATCCAATTTCTAGCTCTCTAAGGATAACACAGTTGAAATTATATCAAAGTAAGATTGACATTATTATACTCTGGGGTCTCTTCATACAACAGAATATAACAGTTAGAGGCCCAGGTTAATTGTAAAAAATAAAAATAAATAAATCATAATCATCTTCCCTGATCTCTTTTGGGCCTCCTCGCAGCATCACCGCTCTACTGCTGATGTCATGCACCTGGGATCACCGCTGAGGCAACATCCTGTGAGGAAGATGCTGCGAGGAGGCCCACCATGTGGTGGGACAAAAGAAGTGAGGCAAGCTAAGTATTAATATTTATTTCATCTTTTTCACCTCCCTTGGGCCTCCACCTATTATACTCTGGGATATGAAGAGACTCCACAGTATAGTTCACATTTTATATTAGTCTGTTGGAGACAAATCTCCATTTGTTTAGTTTCATAAACCCAGCTCAGTAGGCTTGGTTCTCTACTCATTTGCCAAGTGGTGGGCTCAAACCATGAGTCTGTCCAAGTCTGCTTGTATGTAAATAAAGAAAAAGAAAAAAAAATATATATGTATATATATATATATATATATATATATATATATAATATATATTCACCTGTCCCCAGCACTCCAATGTCCCAGGCCACTGTCTGGTACAGTGACACCATGGATCTTGTTCCATCAGAAGTCCAAATCGCACATGACTGCTGAGGTCAATCAAGAGGTCACAAATGACATATATGAGGGATGTCCCAGGTCCCTCTTTAGACTATTGAAGCCACTGAATGTCTTCAGGCAAGGACTTTGGCAGGCACATGCCCCAGGGCAATACTGGATGGGACAGTGGCTTGGGAAACAGGAGTGTCGGGGTCGGAGATAGGTGATTATGTTTTTTGTTTTTTTTTTCACCTTTCCCGGCCACCTGGAAAAAAAAATCTGTAATTCCAGGACATGAAATGCTACAGCTGACCCTTCAAAACTATATATTTTTAAATGCTTATTGTTTTATTATTTATTACGATTTTAACCCCAGTTGTAAGCCATTACGATAGATAGATAGATAGATAGATAGATAGATAGATAGATAGATAGATAGATACAAGTAAGCCGAAAACCCCATAGTTACAAATACATACATTGAATAAAAACAAAAGAGCTTCAATTGTAAGGTATCTGAATGAATGTAATCACAAGTTATTTAGTGTAAAATGTGAATAGCACAAAGACCAAACACACAACTGGCAATTATTTTTTTCTGTATCATATTCTATATATGTGTACCCTAAAAAACCCCAACAATGAAAAAGAACAATATGGCAAAAAAAATTTACTTTAGTGTATCCCACACAGGCTTGGTCATCAAGGTCATAAAGCCTGGCGGTATACTTCTACCAGATAGGCAAAATGGCTCCTCAAGTCACCTGCTGATACATTCTTTCATTGTATACAGTCAGAGCATTAACAATGATTCCTAACCTCTCCATATTATGACTCATACGCAGTTTCCAATCACAGTCAGTGGATGAAAGTCTAGGAAACTAAAAGACTTTAACCGGTTAAGGACCGCTGGCCGTAAATTTACAGCCAGCAGTCCTGGTCTCTAACACCAGCCAATTGTAAATTTACGGCCGGTCTTCAGAGACTCACTAGGCGGGGGGTGGGGCGGGGGGAGGGCAGGGGTTAGGTGTTACTAACACCTAACCACCCCCTCAACAACGTTCATTCGGACTCAGTTCCGACTGAACGTTTTAACCCTTTCGATCGTGCCGTGAAAAATCACGGTGCGATCGAAAGGGATCCGCCGAAGATTGAAGCTGATCGGCACCCCCCGCGGCGAGATCGGGGGGTGCCGATGTCAGTAAAAGGTAGTCTGGGGTCTGGCCAGTGACCCCAGACTACCGGAGCCCCCACATACCTGGTTGATCCTGCCGACCGATGGAGGAAGTGAGCGATGTGTCTCACTTCCTCTGTAGCTTGCAGGACACGAGCAGGCTCATGTCCTGCTCGTGTCTTGCAAGCTACTATACAGAATCAGTTGGTGCTTTCATCAAAGCATCAACTGATTGAAGTGTCCTAAATGAACACATGAAAAAGTAAAAAAAAAAAGTTAAAAAAAAATAAAGTGTATGAAAAAAGTAATAAAGTTATAAAGCCCAAAAATCCCTTTTTCTCTATACAAAATGAATTATATAAAAAAAGTACTAAAAATTAATAAAAAACAATGCATATTTGGTATCGCCACGTCCGTAACAACCTGTACAATAAAACTGAAATAATATTTAATGTATACGGTGTACATCTGAAAAAAAAAAACGGAAAAAACCTGCCGGAAGTAATGATTTTTCACCATATCACCTTACAAAATATGCTATAAAAAGTGATCAAAAATTCATATGCACCCCACAACAGTACCAATAAAAAGCGCAGGTTGTCCCGCAAAAAATAAGCCCTCAACCAACACTGTCAAGCGAAAAATAAAAATGTTACGCCTCTCAGAAGATGGCGATGCAAAAATCACTGATTTATGTCCCCAAATGTGTTTTTGTTCTGCAGACAGTATCGCATAAAAAAATACTATAAATGAGGTATCGCCATAACCGTACTGACCCGCAGAATAAAGGACACATGTTACTTATACTGTACGCTGCATGGCGCAAAATTTAAAGGGTACAACTCAATGCCAGGATTGATTTTTTTTTTTTTTAAATCCAGCAAGAAAGAGTTAATAAAATGTATTCAGTATGTTGTAGGCACCCAAAGATGGTGTCATTACAAAATGCATCTCATCCCGCAAACAACAAGCCCTTATATGGCCACGTCACCACAAAAATAAAGAAAATATAGCATCTACCAATGTGAAGACAAAAAACCCCAAAATCGCCAAATTATTAGAATACAACTGGCGGCGTCAGGAAGGGAATGTATAAGCTGTGTCAGTGTACTTCAGGAGACACCCCAGATTTACAGCTTACAAGGGAAAGACACCAGAAGTGACCCCCAAAATGACCCCAGAGTGACTCCCCCAATCATAGGAGCTACTGGGACATAGTAGGGAATTTGGTGTCTGCAATGTCCTCCGCACAGCTTACATATTCCCTCTTCACCATCCGCTGTGCAGTCACGTCTGGGATACTAATACTCACTACACCCCCTGAGAAATTCTTTGAGGGGTGCAGTTTTCAAAATGGGGTCACTCCTTTGGGGAATCCACTTTTCTGGTACGTTATAGGCTCTACAAACATGACATGGCGTCCAGATACCAAACATCTGAATCTGTACTCCAAAAGCCTCATCGCGCTCCTTCCCTTCTGCGCCCTGCTGTGCGCCCAAACTGCAGTTTATGCCACATGTATGACACATGTATGATACTGGTGTACCCGGGATAATGGACGTAATGTCATATGTGGGTATAAACTGATATTAGGGCACAGCCGGACACAGAAGGGAAGAAGGGTTATTGGGTTTTTGGAGCGCAGACGGTTTGGTTTTTGCATGCCATGACACTTTTGCAGAGCTGAAACGCCAGTAAAGTGGAATCCCCTGATGTGAGACGTTATTTTGGAAACTACACCCCTGAAGGATTTCTCCAGGGGTAGAGAGAGCATTTTTAACCCCCAAGTGTTGCTATAACTTATTATCCATAAATGAATACGAAGCTGATTGTGAGAGGTGAAAATGACCATTTTTCCAGGAATACGTCATTTCTGTGCGTAATATGTTGTGCCCGACTTGTATCAGAGATGAACGCTCTAAAAGCTGTTGTGCCCGGGATACCCGCTTACCAGTTTTTGGAGTGTCTCTGATGACATAAGTTGGGCACAACATATCGGGCACTGAAATGGCGAATCTCTGGAAATTTTTCATTTTTAACTTCTCATTATCAGTTGCGATTTCATTTCTGGAAACTAAATAAGTGCAACACTCAAGGGTTAAAAATTCTCGCTACTCCATTTGATAAATCCCATCAGTGGGCTAGTGTCCAAAATGGGGTGACATGTCTGCGGATTCCACTTTATTGACAATTCAGGGGCTTTGCAAAAGTGACGTCCAAAAACCAAACTGTGCTCCAGAAACCAAAATAGCGCTCCTTCCCTTCTGCGCCCTGCTGTGTGCCCAAACTACAGTTTATGCCACATGTATGACACTGGTGTACCCGGGATAATGGACGTAATGTCATATGTGGGTATAAACTGATATTAGGGCACATGTATGACACTGGTGTACCCGGGATAACGTACGTAATGTCATATGTGGTTATAAACTGATATTAGGGCACAGACGGACACAGAAGGGTTATTGGGTTTTTGGAGCTCAGATGGTTTGGTTTTTGGATGCCATGACACTTTTGCAGAGACCCTAAACTTGCCCCTACAAAATGGGGTTTACAGATACCTCCAGGTCTCTCCAAAAGGAACATGGCCCCCAGAAAGTCCCTCTAAATCTGTACCCCAAAAGCTAAAAAGCGCAGTGCTCCTTCCCTTCTGAGCCCTGCTGTGTGCCCAAGCAGCAGTTTACACCCTCATATATATTTTTTTGCCCCTCGGGATGGCCCGTTAATAGTTTTAGGAGTGCAGGTCTCTGACAACACAAAGTGGGTGCAACGTATTGGGCACCGAAATGGCATATTTCTTTCAAAATTTCAATTTTCATTTTGCACATTCATTTTTTGGAAGCATTTTAGGCACAAAATGATAATACCCCTTGATTCATTCCTTGACAGGTGTAGTTTCTAAAATGGGGTCACTTTTGAGGGGTTTCCATTGTATTGGTACTTTAGGGGCTCAGCAAATGCGACATGGCACCTGAAAACTATTCCAGCCACATCTGCCCTCCAAAATCCAAATAGCTCTCTTTCCATTCTGAGCCCCACCATGTACCCATACAGCAGATTATGGCCACATATGGGGTATTGCCGTGTTCAGGAGAAATTTTGTAACAAACTGTGGGGGGCTTTTAATTCTTTAACTACTTGCAAAATTAAAAATATGGCGCTAAATGGACAATTCATTGTGAAAAAAAAGTAATTTTTCATTTTTACGTCCCAATTTTAATAAAATCTGTGAAACAGCTGTGAGGCCAAAATGCTCACTATACCCCTAGATAAATTCTATGAGTGGTTTAGTTTCCAAAATGGGGTCACTTTTAGGGGGTTTCCACTATATCGATACTTTAGGGGCTCTGCAAATGCGACATGGGACTTGAAAAATATTCCAGCAAAATCTGTCCTTCAAAAGCCAAATAGCGCTCTTTCCATTCTGAGCCCCACCATGTTCCCATACAGCAGATTATGACCACATATGGGGCATTTCTGTGTTCAGGAAAAATTGTTTAACAAACTTTATGGCGCTTTTTCCCCTTTATCCTCTTGTGAAAATGAAAAATTTGGGGCTAAATTGACAGTTTATTGGAAAAAAAGTAATTTTTCATTTTCATGCCCCAATGTTAATAAAATCTGTGAAACAGCTGTAGGGTCAAAATGCTCACTATACCCTTTCATATGTTCTGTGGGGGGTGTAGATTCCAAAATGGGGTCACTTTTAGGGGGTTTCCACTGTATTGGTTCTCTAGGGGCTCTGCAAATGAGACATGGCACCTAAAATTATTCCAGCAAAATCTGCCATCCAAAAGCCAAATAGCGCTCCTTCCATTCTGAGCCCCGCCATGTTCCCATACAGCAGAATATGGCCACACATGGGGTATTGCCGTGTTCAGGAGAAATTGTTTAACAAACTGTTGGGGGCTTTTACTCCTATAACCCCTTGTGAAAATGAAAACTTTGGGGATAAAGTGACATTTTAGTAATTTTTCATTTACACATCCCAATGTTAGTAAAATCTGTGAAACAACTGTAGGGTCAAAATGCTGACTATACCCCTTGATGAATTCTGTGAGGGGTGTAGATTCTAAAATGGGGTCACTTTTGTAGGGTTTCCATTGTTTTGGTACTCTAGGGGCTCTGCAAATGAGGCATGGTGCCTGAAAATTATTCCAGCAAAATCTGCTGTTCACAGACCCAGAGTCGCTCCTTCCCTTCCATGCGCTGCCGTGTGCCCAAAAATCAGTTTACGCCCACATGTGGGGTATTTCTGTGTACGGGAGAAATTGCATAACAAAATGTGAGATGCATTTTCTCCTTTAACCCTTTGTGAATGTGTTAATTTTAGGTCTAAATGAATGTATTAATGAAAAAAAATGAAATGTCTAAATTTCACTTCCATATTATTTTTATTCTTATGAAAAACTTAAAGGGTTAACAAACATCCCAAAAGCTGTTTTGAATAATTTGAGGGGTGTAGTTTTGAAAATGGGGTGATTTATGGGGGTTTCTGTTATACAGGCCTTTATAATTCCTTACAGAACTGAAGCGGTCCCTAAAAAATTGGTTTGGGGAATTTTCTTGCAAATCTAGAAAATCGCTGTTACACTTGTAAGCCTTGTAACATCCAAAATAAATTAAAAGACAATCAAAAGATGATGCCGATATAAAGCAGAGATATGGGAGATAATATTTATTCATGTATTTGGGTGGTATGACTATCTGCCTGAAAAGCAGAGAATTTCACATTTTGAAAATTGCAATTTTTTCCAAATTTCCATCAAATTTCCTAGTTTTTTTTATAAATAAATACAAAAATATTGATTAGTGTTTACCACTAACATGAAGTATAATGTGTTACGAAAAAAACAGTCTCAAAACCACTTGTGTAAGTTAAACCGTCTCAAAGTTATTGCCATTTAAAGTGACACATGTCAGTTTTGAAAAAAAAGGCCTGGTCTTTAACATACTTTTGGGCCTGGTCCTTAACCGGTTAAAGGCTTTAAAATAGAGGAATGCATAATTCTCAATAAAAAAGAGATTTTTGAAGCAGTTTTTAAAAAAAAAAAAAAAAAAAAAAAGGTATATTTAGTGTATTATAAGGAGCACAATGAGGAAATGTGCAGTAAACCATAGAGAATCGTAGTAATAATATGACATACAAAATGTGAAGACATTTTTTTGAAAGTTGAAAGTAGTTGGCTATTTCAGAAATAAAAAAAATATATAAAAACTTACATAATGATCTCTCATTAATAATGTAAGCTGATATTTTTTCCTTTTTTGTTTCAGAACTCTGGTCAGGAAAGCACTCAAGAGATTGCTGCCACAGAAAGATGAATGAAAAGAAAAACCAAGAAGATCCCCATCACATAGCAAGCAACATGCTATTCCATGGAAATAAAAAGAAGGAGTTGTCAGAGTAAGTATATATTCATATATATGATTCTGCAATAAAAGCAATATACCATTACGCCCACAGCGTGTTAGTCAAGCCAGTCGTACTGTGCTGTGCCTGAAAAAGTCATAATCAAAAGATGGTTAGTAGCATCATATCAGATCTTCTGCACAAGAAGAACCCTCTTAGCGGGATCCCCAGAAAGCCCCTACATAGGTAGCAACAGTCCTTTTACCTGAGTAGCATCCTCAGTCTCAGGGTCCCTCGGCTGCTCCGCTGCGATGACTGTAGTTCCACTTATGAACATTCATCAATAAAATCTTTCTGTTTTGCAGACCATCTTACTTCTCATGATATTGCATTTGGGTTTTTTGTCTACTTCAGTTATATTCACTCCATATATGCTGATATTATTGCATACATTTCGATTTGACACCCAGAGAGATATGGTGATATCAAAAAACAATACAATATATTTAACAACAATATTAAAATTGTATTATTTATTCTGCACTAACACAACACATGCAGGCTAAGTCATTGTTTTATCTATGTGACTGTCACTGACACATTACAACAGTCATGGCTGTAAGTGTTGGCACCCCTGAAATGTTTCCAGAAAATGAAGCATTTCTCCTTGACACTTATGGCAATTACATATATTTTGTTATAAACATGTTTATTTCCTTTGTGTGTATTAGAGCTACACAAAAAAGACAGAATATAAGCAAAAATTAGATAATTTCACAAAACGCAAAAAATGGAATGAACAAAATTACTGGCACCGTCAACTTAATATTTGGTGAACAACTGAAATCAATCACTTCCTATAACCAAAAGCAAGCTTCCGTCATCTCTTAACTGGAATTTTGGACTACTCTTCTTTTGAAAACTGCTCGAGGTCTTTCATATTTGAAGGATGCCTTCTCCCAACAGCAATTTTAAGATCTTCAACAAGTGTTTAATAGGATTTAGATCTGATTTAATGCTGGCCAAATCAGAATTCTCCAGCGATTTATTTCCATCCATTTCTGGGCATTTTTGAAACATGTTTGGGGTCATTCTCCTGATGGAAGACCCATGACCTAGGATACAAAACCAGCTTTCTGACATTGGGCCGAGCATTGAGTCCAAAAATCCTTTGGTAATTTTCAGATTTCTTGATGCCTTGCACACAGTTAACTCATCCAGTGCCACAAGCAGCAAAACCACCCAAAACCTTTTTCAAACTTCTACCATATGTGACTGGTGGTACTGTGCTCTTTTCTTTGTAGGTCTCATTCCATTTTCAATAAACAGTAGAATGATGTACTTAACCAAAAAGCTCTACCATGATCTCATCTGTCCAAAAGATATTTTCTCTGAAGGATTTTGGCTTGAGTACATTTTCAAAGTCTAGCTTTTCATTTCTCTGTGTAAGCAGTAGGGTAATACTGGGTCTCCTGTTATAGTGTAACATTTCATTCAAATGTCAAAGGACAGTTTATGCTGACACTAATGCACCCTGAGCCTGCAGGACAGTTTGAATTTCATTGGAACTTGATTGGGGCTATGTAAGGGAATTGCTAGTTGTGTAATTCCCTAGCAGTGCTGCTGAATCAATGGAAGAAGGGACAGACAGACAGTGAGCCCTAAACTAGACCCAGCCCCTGTCCCACCTAATTGCCACAACTGTCAGAATGACAGGATCAACTAGGCGGTGATCCTTTCTCTGAAATAAGTGTCACACAGAACAAGACAGAACAAAACAACACAGAAGCAAAGTTAGCAAGCAAGGGCAAAGCCAGAGAGACAAAGCAGTACAAAATCATAATCCAAAAGAGTAGTCACAAGGGAAGCCAAAGGTGAGAGGTCAGTAATAGAATAGTAAGAGCAACTAGGAAGCTAGGACAAAGTCACAGGACAGAGTTAAAGGAGCAACAGACCTGTGTGGGCTGATGATCTGTATATAGGAAGTCCAGGACCTGCCCCAGACTTGATTGGTAGACAGGCTGTCAATCACACAGGCAAGGCTAAGTTTAACTATTTGATGAAAAGAAGGAAACAAAGTGCAGGAGATCATGTGGTGGAAATTGAATTATAAAGGGAGATAATAGAGCAGTGTTCAGAAAGAGCAGCGAAAAACTCTAAGCAAAGATTCAAACTGAAGACGTCTACTGCACTGCCGTGTGTGAGTTGAGGGTGGCACAGAGACCTAAACAAGCAGAGACTTACAGGCTGCTTATCCACCATCCTGACTATCCTGCATTGTAACCTTTCATCAATTTTTCTTTTCCATCCACTTCCAGGAAGATTAGTTACTGTGCCATGGGTTGTAAACTTCTCGATTATTTTGCACACCATGGACAAAGAAACATCAAAATCTCTGGAGATGGGCTTGTAACCTTGAGATTATTGATAGTTTTCCTTAATTTTGCTTCTAAGGTCCTCAGACAGTTCAAACAGCTCCATCATTCCTCACTGCAAAAACACAATCACAGGTTGTGAAGGGTTGTTATTATAGGAGGAGGCCCTACCAATGGTTTCCAAGGCTGACATCATACAACCTTTGGCAAGTACTTAAAGAATACAAGAAACATAATAAACTGCAATTCACATGTATTACAGTATACTATACCAGTTATTGAGTTCCTCAGTGGTAAAGTGTTTCCCATTAAAAAAGTTTTCATCTGATCCATAAAATTATCACCTTACTTCACCCATATCCTGAAGAAAAATGTAACTTTAATATAATTTTGGAAATTTTTTATATGTTATGTTTTCATTCATCAAGCCATAATAGCGGAAACTAATATGTGGCATAAAGATGACCCCCACTTAAATGAGCCCCCTTAAACTAGACCCTTAATGTTTTTATTGGGGGGTATAAGGGAGTATTTTGATCACACAGAGGGTTTGTTTTTTTTAGCAAGACTTATTACAAGTCAGGTAAAAAAAAATATAGAATAATTTATTTGTACTGCAAACATGAAAATATTGAAATACATCCCAAAATATATCACTCTGTGTCTAGTGTGTTAAAAAAAATCCTCATTGTGCAAATTTGAAGAGGCATTAAGTCCTCAAAATGATGGAAAATCCCCATATATGACTCTATTTTCCATTGAGGGGTGTGGTAGATATTTTGTCCCTATAGTTTATACAGAAATGAATGCTAAAATATATTTATTTATTTTTTATACAGATGTGTACTTATATAGACAGTTTTTTGTACATCACACATGAAAATATATATCACTCATTTTCTCTTTTATTCAAAAACATACCTGTAATGGCCCAAACCCTATGTATGGACATATGATAAGGCCCAAAAGGGAACAGCAGGTGGATTTAAGGACTCTAATTTTACTTGACAATATTTGAGGCCTCACTGCACATTTAAAAAGGCATTAAGCTGTCAAAATGATTAAAACATTTCCAATTTCCAATACTAGACCTCTTAAAGGGCTTGTCCAGGATAACCTTTTTTTGCAAGGACGCTGCGGAAGGTAAAAAAAAAAAAAAAAAAACAATACTCGCCTGTCCCCAGTACTTTAATGTCTACCATTGCAGTCCAGTCCTGCTGCCTAAAGCTGAGTTCACACACGCTGCGGAAGGTAAAAAAAAAAAAAACATACTCGCCTGTCCCCAGTACTTTAATGTCTACCATTGCAGTCCAGTCCTGCTGCCTAAAGCTGAGTTCACACATAGTTTTTTTGGCCGGGATTTTGAGGCCGAATTCGCCTCAAAATCCTGACCAAAAAGATGGCTCCCATTGAAATCAATGACAGCTGGTCAGTTCTTTTTGCCGTTTCCAGCTCTCGGGAAAAAGAAGCGAGAAGGCCAATTTGCAATACTATGCCCAGGGATTGCCATGATAGGGCCTGCATTTGATTCTACAAGTGTTTATTTTAGCACAGGGCTACGGGGAACAACAATAGACACAGAATCTTGTCACTAGACAATGAAACATATGCTGATGCAATTTCAGTGTCACTGGTATATGCTTCCACCACACTGTAAATCCTATGGCCATTCTAAACAAACTCTAAAACAAATTCTAAAACAAAATTCTAAACAAATTCTAAAAAAGAAAAACTACAGTAAACTGAATAACACACTAGGTCCACCTGAAGCAACGGCGCTATTACAAAAAGAATAGAGTGAAGCGAGATGTACTTCCCTCTGTGATGACCAGACAGTGACCAGATGAGTTCTCCTGCCAGTACGAGAAACCAAACTATTTTTCACAGTCCCAACGTAAATGATATTATTTAATCTCATCCCCACCTTGCACAAAAGACTGAGAAATGCAGTATTTAAAAAAAAAAAAAAAGCATGTAAGGTTTATTGTGCGAAAATACTGCATTTTCCCCATAGACTTATATGGGGGGAGGCAAAAATGCAAGATGCAGCAGAAAAGCAGTGAAAAAGTGTTTTTAGGATTGTTTTCTGCTGTGTTTTCCACAGCATTTAATAGAAGTGAAAGGGTTGAGGTTGTAATTACATTGCATGGCCACTATCAAACAGCTGATCAGCAGGGGTCCCAGATGTTGAACCTCCACTGATCTTTTGTTAATGACTTCATTTTATTAATGTCATCAATAAAAAATGACTTAAACACCCCTTACACAGAGTTCATTGGAATCAGTGGATTACCTGTGTAATGCAGGGCAGGTCACGTCCTCTGGAGCAAAAGACTCTCTTTATAGCTGCTCTCCACTCTGCCCGAGACATGGAGATCCAGAGCAGGGGACCTCTAACAACTTAAAATTCCCCAATAATATACAATATATGCAAGTGGTTTGGACGGTCCCATTAAAGGCATAGCGTGTTGTGAAACTGTGTAGATCTCAGTCTGTGTAGCATTGGTAAGATTAGTTGTAAAAAATAAAAAAAAATTCCCATAATATACAGTGCAATGACCCACAGCAGTGTGAAGAAAAAGTTAAATAACAGCTTAACCATGTACACATTCATCCTGATGGCATAAGAACATCCCAGAAGACATTGCTTTAATAGTAACTGTCATATTACTGCCATCCAATCTAACAAGTTTGTTAGAATAATACCGCTCTGACTTTTATTACAGTAGCATAGATACTCTCTAGGTAGAAGGCAAAACTAGTGAGTTGTTTCAACTAGAGATGAGCGAACACTAAAATGTTCGAGGTTCGAAATTCGATTCGAACAGCCGCTCACTGTTCGAGTGTTCGAATGGGTTTCGAACCCCATTATAGTCTATGGGGAACATAAACTCGTTAAGGGGGAAACCCAAATTCGTGTCTGGAGGGTCACCAAGTCCACTATGACACCCCAGGAAATGATACCAACACCCTGGAATGACACTGGGACAGCAGGGGAAGCATGTCTGGGGGCATAAAAGTCACTTTATTTCATGGAAATCCCTGTCAGTTTGCGATTTTCGCAAGCTAACTTTTCCCCATAGAAATGCATTGGCCAGTGCTGATTGGCCAGAGTACGGAACTCGACCAATCAGCGCTGGCTCTGCTGGAGGAGGCGGAGTCTAAGATAGCTCCACACCAGTCTCCATTCAGGTCCGACCTTAGACTCCGCCTCCTCCGGCAGAGCCAGCGCTGATTGGCCGAAGGCTGGCCAATGCATTCCTATGCGAATGCAGACTTAGCAGTGCTGAGTCAGTTTTGCTCAACTACACATCTGATGCACACTCGGCACTGCTACATCAGATGTAGCAATCTGATGTAGCAGAGCCGAGGGTGCACTAGAACCCCTGTGCAAACTCAGTTCACGCTAATAGAATGCATTGGCCAGCGCTGATTGGCCAATGCATTCTATTAGCCCGATGAAGTAGAGCTGAATGTGTGTGCTAAGCACACACATTCAGCACTGCTTCATCAAGCCAATACAATGCATTAGCCAGTGCTGATTGGCCAGAGTACGGAACTCGGCCAATCAGCGCTGGCTCTGCTGGAGGAGGCGGAGTCTAAGGTCGCTCCACACCAGTCTCCATTCAGGTCCGACCTTAGACTCCGCCTCCTCCGGCAGAGCCAGCGCTGATTGGCCGAAGGCTGGCCAATGCATTCCTATGCGAATGCAGACTTAGCAGTGCTGAGTCAGTTTTGCTCAACTACACATCTGATGCACACTCGGCACTGCTACATCAGATGTAGCAATCTGATGTAGCAGAGCCGAGGGTGCACTAGAACCCCTGTGCAAACTCAGTTCACGCTAATAGAATGCATTGGCCAGCGCTGATTGGCCAATGCATTCTATTAGCCCGATGAAGTAGAGCTGAATGTGTGTGCTAAGCACACACATTCAGCACTGCTTCATCAAGCCAATACAATGCATTAGCCAGTGCTGATTGGCCAGAGTACGGAACTCGGCCAATCAGCGCTGGCTCTGCTGGAGGAGGCGGAGTCTAAGGTCGCTCCACACCAGTCTCCATTCAGGTCCGACCTTAGACTCCGCCTCCTCCGGCAGAGCCAGCGCTGATTGGCCGAAGGCTGGCCAATGCATTCCTATGCGAATGCAGACTTAGCAGTGCTGAGTCAGTTTTGCTCAACTACACATCTGATGCACACTCGGCACTGCTACATCAGATGTAGCAATCTGATGTAGCAGAGCCGAGGGTGCACTAGAACCCCTGTGCAAACTCAGTTCACGCTAATAGAATGCATTGGCCAGCGCTGATTGGCCAATGCATTCTATTAGCCCGATGAAGTAGAGCTGAATGTGTGTGCTAAGCACACACATTCAGCACTGCTTCATCAAGCCAATACAATGCATTAGCCAGTGCTGATTGGCCAGAGTACGGAACTCGGCCAATCAGCGCTGGCTCTGCTGGAGGAGGCGGAGTCTAAGGTCGCTCCACACCAGTCTCCATTCAGGTCCGACCTTAGACTCCGCCTCCTCCGGCAGAGCCAGCGCTGATTGGCCGAAGGCTGGCCAATGCATTCCTATGCGAATGCAGACTTAGCAGTGCTGAGTCAGTTTTGCTCAACTACACATCTGATGCACACTCGGCACTGCTACATCAGATGTAGCAATCTGATGTAGCAGAGCCGAGGGTGCACTAGAACCCCTGTGCAAACTCAGTTCACGCTAATAGAATGCATTGGCCAGCGCTGATTGGCCGAATTCCGTACTCTGGCCAATCAGTGCTGGCCAATGCATTCTATTAGCTTGATGAAGCAGAGTGTGCACAAGGGTTCAAGCGCACCCTCGGCTCTGATGTAGCAGAGCCGAGGCTGCACAAGGGTTCAAGCGCACCCTCGGCTCTGATGTAGGAGAGCCGAGGGTGCACTTGAACCCTTGTGCACCCTCAGCTCTGCTACATCAGAGCCGAGGGTGCGCTTGAACCCTTGTGCACACTCTGCTTCATCAAGCTAATAGAATGCATTGGCCAGCGCTGATTGGCCAATGTATTCTATTAGCCTGATGAAGTAGAGCTGAATGTGTGTGCTAAGCACACACATTCAGCTCTACTTCATCGGGCTAATAGAATGCATTGGCCAGCGCTGATTGGCCAGAGTACGGAACTCGACCAATCAGCGCTGGCTCTGCTGGAGGAGGCGGAGTCTAAGATCGCTCCACACCAGTCTCCATTCAGGTCCGACCTTAGACTCCGCCTCCTCCAGCAGAGCCAGCGCTGATTGGCCGAATTCCGTACTCTGGCCAATCAGCACTGGCTAATGCATTGTATTGGCTTGATGAAGCAGTGCTGAATGTGTGTGCTTAGCACACACATTCAGCTCTACTTCATCGGGCTAATAGAATGCATTGGCCAATCAGCGCTGGCCAATGCATTCTATTAGCGTGAACTGAGTTTGCACAGGGGTTCTAGTGCACCCTCGGCTCTGCTACATCAGATTGCTACATCTGATGTAGCAGTGCCGAGTGTGCATCAGATGTGTAGTTGAGCAAAACTGACTCAGCACTGCTAAGTCTCTGCATTCGCATAGGAATGCATTGGCCAGCCTTCGGCCAATCAGCGCTGGCTCTGCCGGAGGAGGCGGAGTCTAAGGTCGGACCTGAATGGAGACTGGTGTGGAGCGATCTTAGACTCCGCCTCCTCCAGCAGAGCCAGCGCTGATTGGTCGAGTTCCGTACTCTGGCCAATCAGCGCTGGCCAATGCATTCTATTAGCCCGATGAAGTAGAGCTGAATGTGTGTGCTTAGCACACACATTCAGCTCTACTTCATCAGGCTAATAGAATACATTGGCCAATCAGCGCTGGCCAATGCATTCTATTAGCTTGATGAAGCAGAGTGTGCACAAGGGTTCAAGCGCACCCTCGGCTCTGATGTAGCAGAGCTGAGGGTGCACAAGGGTTCAAGTGCACCCTCGGCTCTCCTACATCAGAGCCGAGGGTGCGCTTGAACCCTTGTGCAGCCTCGGCTCTGCTACATCAGAGCCGAGGGTGCGCTTGAACCCTTGTGCACACTCTGCTTCATCAAGCTAATAGAATGCATTGGCCAGCACTGATTGGCCAGAGTACGGAATTCGGCCAATCAGCGCTGGCCAATGCATCCCTATGGGAAAAAGTTTATCTCACAAAAATCACAATTACACACCCGATAGAGCCCCAAAAAGTTATTTTTAATAACATTCCCCCCTAAATAAAGGTTATCCCTTGCTATCCCTGCCTGTACAGCTATCCCTGTCTCATAGTCACAAAGTTCACATTCTCATATGACCCGGATTTGAAATCCACTATTCGTCTAAAATGGAGGTCACCTGATTTCGGCAGCCAATGACTTTTTCCAATTTTTTTCAATGCCCCCAGTGTCGTAGTTCCTGTCCCACCTCCCCTGCGCTGTTATTGGTGCAAAAAAGGCGCCAGGGAAGGTGGGAGGGGAATCGAATTTTGGCGCACTTTACCACGTGGTGTTCGATTCGATTCGAACATTGCGAACACCCTGATATCCGATCGAACATGTGTTCGATAGAACACTGTTCGCTCATCTCTAGTTTCAACGATACATGGGATCTCTATATTACATTTGTATGTACTTTATGTTATAACATTGTGTATCGAGGTCAGTGAAGCATGTTACATAACTTTGCTTCATTAATAAGATTAATAATATGTGCCTGGACTGTACCAAGATCCTAAATTTCTGTCTATCATCAGCTGTTCCTATATTTTACTACATAGAAATATTTTTTATATTGTCCCTGGAATACATCCTGCAAGTGATAAAAACTGTTGTTATTTTTTTGGCAGCAAAACAATATCCCAAGGTATTAGTGTTTAGCGAACAACATGTTAAATGCTTATGAATAAGTAATATCTTAACTCTCATTTGCATTCTTGTGCACAATGCCCGTCACAGATAGCAGCGTATTGGAGAATGTTGTATCTTGTTATTGTTTTTATATTTGTGTTGCAGCCTTATCTACATTGATGAATATTACATTGTATATGGAAATATGTTTTACTATCAACATATTTGCACATTTTATATTCCAGCTATTAATAACAATAGGGGAATTATAGATTTATTGAATAGCTGTAGCTCATGCTGAGGGTTATAGCTTTAACATATACTAAAGTATGTTTTATCAGCTAGATTAGGATGCAAATATGTTCTATAGAAGGGACATTGCAATGAACTATATTGTCACCTTCTATTTCACAGTTCAAGGGCAACTATGTGCCTGTAATGTCAAAAGTGCACATACCCAAATTTCTACTACGTGCCTAGTAAAGCATATGGGCAATTGCTATTGTCTGTGGATCGTCTTAAATAGAGGAACCCTCTCTATGATGTTCAGATGTCTTAGTATTGCACTTAGACATGGTTTGTTCTAATAGGAAACCACTTTGAAGAAAGCTTTTCTATTCTTCGTTTAAACCTGGTTGTAACTCTGCTTCTACTTTTCTCATGATCAAATGGATTTTCTAATGAACAGAATATATCAATTATACACAGGATAGGTGATAAGTGAATTATTGTTGTGGGTCCCACCGCTGCATGTGCACTACTGCTTTATTCAGTGGGCACCCCTGCAGTCAAACACTCAATGATAACGCATTTGTCACCTATGCTGTAATTAAAGAGTACCTTTTACCATATCCAAAAAGTCTAGATCTTTACATTTTTAATAGATGCCACTCCACTGATTCTGACACAGTTGGATTTTTTCTCTAGCCCCCACCATTCCAGAGCAATCAATGCTGTTAGTTTTGGTGCCTGATATGGTATTTAGGCTCAGTACTGTCAGGGGCCGGCGTCAGGCAGGAGAAGGCAAGTAGTGTGATTCTGCGCTTTGACACTGGCTGCAACCAATTAGAGCTTTGAATCACACCCCCTGCCTGACACTGCCCTTCTCACATTACAGAGCTTAAACAGTACATCAGGCATAAAAATTATTTGCAATTGTTGCTCAGGAATGGTGGGGGCTAGAGAGAAAATTCCAACTGTGCTGGAAACAGCAGAGTGTCAGGTATTAGCAGATGTTAATGGAGGTGGTAAAAGATCCTCTTTAACCATTTTTGGACCACACATGGACTAGATACATCGGGATAGTGGCTTCCTGGTTCTGTAAGGACATACTGGTAAGTCCGAGCAGTTTTCAGCAGCTGTGCAAAACTGTTCAGCTGCTGAAACAAGGAATCAGCTGTCCTAAAGAGAAGGTAGGGAAGGTTTATTACCATCCCTGCCTTCCCGCCATGAAGCAGCTGCCCTCTGATTCAGCAGTCACATGATCCACCATGATCATCATGTGTTATAGCTGCTGGGTCATACAGGACCCAAATCAGCTCTATAGTATAGAAGGATGTATTGCTCCTGCAACTGCGGCTAAATGTATCAGCCCCAGTTACGGCAGAAATCAGCCTCCCCACAAAAGAAACAGTGATCAGATATCCCCAAAGGTGTATTATGACCTTATGGGGACACAATGTGAAAAAAATAAAAATTTATAGAAAAGTAAAAAAAAATAATAATAATTAAATAAGTAAAAAATAAATAAAATAACACATCAGAAACACCCCCGTTATTACAGGTTCCAGCCCATCGATGACACCGTACAACATAAAAATTATTGTAATTGTAGGAAAAACTAGTTTAAAAAGTTTTTTAGTAGCAATTTGTGACATTAAATTTAAAAAAAAAAAATGAAAATTAAAAAACAGACACATTTTCTATCCTCTTTTGTTTACAGTTTCCCGGGTATAAATTTTTTAAAAAACATGCAAAAATAAAAACTATATAAAAATAAAGCCGTGTGTGTCACCAAAAAAAAGCCAAACAATAACCCAAATGATAAAAATGTTGCAGCCCTCAAAATCGCACATACAAAATACCGTATATACTCGAGTATAAGCCGAGTTTTTCACCACAGTTTTTGTGCTGGAAAGCTCCCCTCGGCTTATACTCCAGTCAAGCAAAAAAAAAAATAAAAAAATTATTTTTTTTTGGAAGGGGGGTGTCTATTACCAGCTGCAATAGCAATATATAGAATCTCCCATAAAATAGTGAAAAATATATATAGAATACATATAAAAGCGGAAAATTACTGTGAAACACATACACATTAGGTATCCCTGTGTCTGAAAGTGCCCGGTCTACTGAATATAGGAGATCTGTGCTCCTGTTCCATCGGGAAGGGGTTAATAGGAGCACTGCAGATACCCTATACTCAGCCAGGCTGAATTCCAAGTAGGGGCAGCGCTATGTCAGGACCCCAGGGAGCGCAGCATTTTTGATTACCGAGCAGTGGTTTGGGGAGGCCACTGGAGCAGCGCTTCTCCAGCAGCCTCCCCTCACGCTCAGGCAGAGAGCAGGTCACCTCCGTGCCTGCTCTCTGCCTGCGAACGGCGCTAAGCCCTGCCCCCTTCGCTCTGCCACGCCCCCTTCGCTCGGCCATGCCCCTTCGCTTCGCCCCCTCCTCCCAGGGGGGGGGCGGCTTTCTGTAGTCTGCCTCGGGCGGCAAAAGGGATAGGTTCACCCCTGAGTAGTGGGGGAAAAAAACAAGTCCTCAAGCTCAGGGAAGGGTCAGACAGACAACCAAAACAGCCCCTCCCCTTCCCCAGCACCCAGCAACTACTGCACCCAAAAACTCCGACCATTTTAATTTTTGAAATTTTCCAGTAGCTGCTGCATTTCCCCCCTAGGCTTATACTTGAGTCTATAAGATTTTGTGTTTTGTGCATTAGGTTTGTTTCATTTCTTTAGGTCAAAGTACATTAGTACATGAGTTCCTTCATTTTTTTACAGGATATATTTCTTTTTATAAATGCTTTTATTGTGTAAAATAATAACACATATGTAATATCAATTAATATAATGTAATTCACAAGTCAAGGAACCAAGAGAAGTGCAAAAGAATTGAGAGTTGCACTCACTTGGTTACAGGGAGTCCCATATTTTCCTGTAAAGGAACAATGAACCTTTAAATGAATCCTAAAAGTAAAGAAGAAACACTGTATAGTTGACTTCACTGTTTGTCAATCTGCATAATATTCTGCATGATCCAGACACAAATCCTGCAGAGAAAACAGGGCTTAGTCTTCTGTTGACCTGCTCCCAATGTAGACAGGACACAGATCAGAGCTACAGCCAGTGTTCTTACAGTCAGACAGAGGCCAGTGAAGGAAAGAGAGACATGTCCCGGCCCAAAGTAGGACAAAAAAATTGGATTAGCAGAAGTTCTTGACAGGATCAGAATACGATTGTAGAAATCCTACAGAGAACACAGAGCATAATCTCTTTCTCCAATCTTTTTGACCTCCAAAAGACAGGGCACAGCCAGTTGTCTCGCAAACCAGTGGACGTTGAGAAGGAGAAAAACATGGCTGATCTCCAGGAACATAAAGAATATTTATGTCTATGTTTCTCTGCTTTCATTTTAGTATGAGACAAACAGGCCCAGTTGAGGATATATGTACAGCACTAGCACTAATCTCATCAGACCTATGTCATTACAAATTAGCTTTTAGAAAAACACCTATATGGACCCAATCATTTGTTCATAGGGCTTTTCTATCATGCACCTTGACATATCACTGCGACCCCTTGCATCTTGGAAGTAAAAAAATAGAATAATGGTTTAGTGCTTGCGTGTATGGCTCACTCAGCTCATTCTGAGCCGTACACGCGAGCGCTTCCCATTCACTTCAATGGGAGTGCTCGTAGAGAAAAAAAGCAGCCCATTTATTTCAATGGGGAGCGCTCGTATGCCGGCTCCCATTGAAATTAATGGGATCTGCTTTATACGCACTGATTCTGAACGTGTTTTACGTTCAGAATCAGTCAGCGTATCCGTAGTGTGAATGGGCCCTTAATAGTGCAGGGAACTGCAAGAAAATGAGGCTGTGCAGACTGGGAGAACTGCTTTAGAGGGCAGAGAATGATACACACTTGCAAAGATCAGAGTGTACAGGGTTTCTATGTAGGCCTGGTTCACATCTGTGTTCGATATTTCGTTTGGGGAGTCTGCATGGGGACCCCCCCAAACAGAATACCAAATGCATTGACAAACAGTGAGAAGTGAAAGAACATGGACCCCATAGGCTAAAATGGGGTCCATGTTTTTTCCACGCAGTGTCCGCATAGAACAAGCAGTGCTTTCCTCTCTAAATGACTCATGCGGACACTGGAAAAAACACACGGAACCCATTATAATCTATGGGATCCGTGAGCTTTCATCGCTCACCACTTGTCAATGCGTTCGGTATTCTGTTTGGGGGGGTCCTCAAGCAGACTCCCCGGATGGAATACCAAACACTTTGACAAGTGGTGAGCTTAAAGGGGTTGTCCCATCACAAGGATCCTATCTATATTGCTTGTTAATGTGGATGTAAGACTTTTCCTAAATACACTGCTTCAGCAAAACTGCTTTGTTTGTCCACTATCTTACTTTATTCAATTTTTTGAGGCCACAGCCCTGACCTAGCTGCTCCTGAGTCAAATGATGTATCTGCTGCTCTCAGGGGGGAGAGAGGAGGGGCTAAGTACAGGGAGCGAGCCTGTGTTTCTAGCTATTCCTGTGTCTACACCATGTGACCTAGGTCCTGCTATCAGATAGAGGAGAGGAGCTGCTTTCATTTCTTCTGTTCTCCAGTTATCAGGCTAGCTAATTCAATTGTGTTCATTATGGCAGAGACTGGCAGTCTCTGTATGTAACACAGAATGGAGTTGCTGCTGCCTGTACTTCATAGTCCAATGTGGGTGGGCGGAGCTACATGTGAATTTGGGGGCGGGGCTAAACGGCAGGTTGCCTGTGAAACCCCACCCACCAAATGATGCAAGAAACCAGGAAGAAAGAAGATTTTACAAGAGTGAAGACTGCTGAGTATGTGAGGTGGGAATACCCCTTTAAGAAAGCACACGAACCCCATAGACTAAAATGGGGTCCGTGTTTTTTTCACGCAGTGTCCGCATGGAACATACAGAGAGAAAAGTACTTCATGCACTACTTTTCTCTCCGCATGACTCGTGTGGACACCGAGCAGAAAACACACAGACCTCATTAAAGTTTATGGGTTCCGTGTGCTTTGCTCACCACTTGTCAATACGTTCGGTATTCCGTTTGCAGGGTCCTGAAGTGGACTTCCCGAACGGAATATCAAACACAGATGTGAACCAGACCATAGACTTTTAGCATAAAGACATATGTATAGGAACCATGTACATAAAGTGGTGCAGTATTTTAAATACCAACTAGCTGAAATGTTATTCCTTTTATTAAAAATGTTGTCCACGTATTTCACCAGACCATTGAGACAAAACGATCAGTATTGCCTTAGGGAAGAGGGAGATATTTCTCTGTGTATGAGGGTACTACCATTGTAGCTGGCACATACTTCTCTTGCTTCTCTTCTGCTGCATCACATGTATTTTTTTCATGTCCTCAAATTTTGTCAGGAAATAAATAAATGCAGTAACATGAAGGACCAGACAAGTATACGCTGTGATTATAGGACTCGTAGTTGTCATTCCTCGCTGCACAGTGTATTGTATCATCTGAGCCTGTTACTTTATTCAGTAATAAAACTTTAGGGTGAAATAAGATCTCTATCCTTTCTATATTGTTGGTGTTTATAATATACAAAATCTTTGACAAAAAACACCTTCTTATCCAGGATTAAGGTACAAAAAAGGATACGTAATAAATTGCTGCTTTAAGCGCCAAATATACAAACAATACAATACAAAGAAACATATTTATTTAACGTTAGCTCCGATAAATGTGACCCTATATACTAAGCAAATGTTAACAGGTTTTGTGAAACACATTTTAGAATAATGCTGTACAAATAAATATGATGTATCTGGTTTGACTTAAATCAGCAGTTTTCCATTAAATCCAATGATTGATATCTGAGAACCCGTATGAACTGTTGAACGAAAGGGTAATTGACTGACATTGACAGTAAAACAATCTGAGGTATAAAGAGATACTGAGTTTTCTCAGAGATTCCATTGTGGATTTTACTATAGACAATAAAAATGCACAACATGGCCTCTTGAGATTCTAGACAGAAGCCTGAAGACAGATGTTCAGAATGTTAAAGTCCAGAGAAAACGCATGTAGGTCAGCAAAAAAGGTTAGCAGCTTCATCAGCATGGATACAGAGTTGAATGGAGAAAGAGCCTGTGACCTCTGCAATAAAGGGTATTCATCTGGTCTACTGTGTATCAAACATACCGAATACTAATAAATAACACAGGCTAGGAAATGATCTTCACTACTAAATAATATATTACAGGGTTAGCTCTCCTGATTAAAGTAGATCTGTCAGCTGAATATGATGCCCTATGTAAGGGCAGGAAATTACAGCTACAGGTCCTTATTCCTATTAGACAAAACAGCACAAAAATATTTTGTCTTTTGGCTAATATTGGGATTCGATCAGATATCCTTAAATCTCCTGAACCATTTGCTAAAATAATAGCTGGTTCTTAGTTCTCAACAGGTTTTCAAGTGCCCTTAGTTGGCTGACCATAGACTATTCGTCCACTCCAAGTATCTGGCTCATCCGCCAGTCAACCAAGAGGAAAGTTAGTGCAGACGATGTAAATGTATGACTCTACTCTCTATCTGTTATGTTACCTTTCATTCACATCTGCATTTGGTAATCCATTCGAGGAGTCTGCATGGGGACCCCCCGAAACGGAATACCAGACGCATTGGCAAGCGGTGTGCAGTGAAAAAACATGGACCCCATAGACTATAACGGTGTCCGCACAGACCATGTGGACAGAAAAGTACTTTGTGATCTACTTTCATGTACGCATGATTCATGCGTGCAGCACATGGAGAGTACACGGCCCAAATTATAGTCTATGGGGTCTATGTTTTTTCCCCTCACACCTACTATTCTACTTAGGAGGGGTTCCCATGCAGACTCCCCAAAAAGATTACCAAACGCAGATGTGAACGAGGGGTTGCTCTTTTCTGTGCCAGTTTTCATTTCTTGCAACCTGCTATATCAGTCTAGTGTTATTGGACGATTTACTGTATGACCCATGTTTGAGTTTGACTTTTCTTCTGGACAGCTGTTTACTTTCTGATCTGTGTTTGGGATCCTGGATCTGTTTGACTGCTGTTCTGGGACTTTTAGTTCTCCAGATTATTTCTTTAGACTAGATTTTAACTAGTGTCTCTCATTGTGGTATTGGGAGTTTAGGCTGTGAAGGACATACAGAAACAACCTGGGGATTTGAAGCAGCAGATCCCTGTACAGATGTTAAATGTTATAAAAATCTTCAGTCCTATATGCACTATACTATACTATACTATACTACTATTACTACTATGCTATACTACTATTACTACTACTATATTACTACTACTATACTATACTACTATAATACTATACTACTACTATACTATACTACTATAACTACTACTATACTATACTATACTATACTACTATTACTACTACTATACTACTACAATACTATACTACTACTATACTATACTATTATTACTACTATGCTATACTACTATTACTACTACTATATTACTACTACTATACTATACTACTACAATACTATACTACTACTATACTATACTACTATTACTACTACTATACTATACTATACTACTATTACTACTATGCTATACTACTATTACTACTACTATACTACTACTATACTATACTATACTATACTATACTACTACAATACTATACTACTATTATACTATACTATACTATACTACTACTACTATGCTATACTACTATTACTACTACTATACTACTACAATACTATACTACTATTATACTATACTATACTACTACTACTACTACTATATACTACTACTATGATTGTAGTCTCCTAACCACAGGAGCAATTTTGTAAGGAAATGACCATATACAGGAGGACACATTCTTAGAATGCCTCAGCAATTTGGGAATAATGGTAAAGAATCAAGGTATGATTGACTGAGAATAATCTATGAGACTATCCACCATGATTTCATGTTTCTGTATATATAGATTACAATTCTTCTTCATAGCACACTATATAAAATGGTAAAAAAAAAAAGCATACAAAGATATTTTTAATTAAATTTGTCAGCGCAAAAAAGTGCAATTTCCAACTGCATAGCAGATCTAATTCTAGTAAAAAGCCAATACTGGTTACTTACATCTTATCAGTATTTTGTTATATACGGCACTTGTTATAAGTCAGACTGAACACACTTCACTGTAATGTTGGAAATCCTAAAAAGGGATTCGACTTTCTCTAGAGAATTTGTGTAAAACAAGCTCAAAACAAAGAACACATGTAAGGAACATCTGGGAATTAAGGTGCCATGAGAATTACAGTTGTAACAAAGCAGTTTTCTTAGGTGAAATAATCCAATAGACTTAAAACTGTTGTAGCTTTTTAACCAGTTTTTTCTAAAGCTGAAGGCATGGACAACATTGTGTGAGTATGAAGTGAAAGATCAAGTAAAATAGACTTAAAGGGGTTTTCCTACTAACGTAGCCATATTTAAATTTGTAGACAATTAAAAGTTTACATTTTTGCAAATGTAAATAATTTTTAAAAATTGCAGGGTTTTCAAGATTTTATCTTTACCTTAGTGGTGACAGTCTTTTGCTTTGATCAGCTGTTAATGGATATGTCCATGAATGCAGGAACGTTCTTTGGTCTGGCACTTGTCTGAAGCCCATCCATGATTTTGGTATTGTGGCAGGGATATCTTTTCTTACGTCCTTTTCCCTGCTTGCTCAGTGCTTCTGCACAAGAAGATGACCCGGCCACAATATCATGCCTGGGTTTCTGACAAGTGCTAAGTCATAGAAAGTTCCTGCATTTATTGCCACATTAATTGACAACTGATCAAAACTAAAGACTGTCACAACCAAATTGTTTAAACTATTTATATTTGCAAAAATGTTTAATCTAAAACATGTATTCAACTATTCTAAGTAAAGGTCCACAGACAGTGGAACTCAACAAACCCAATATTTACCATATTTTTCAGACAGCAAGATGTGTCTGATTATAAGATGTACCCAAAGTTTACACAATAAAAATATTTCATATTAATGCAACCTTACTTGAAGATCAAATGGAGTAGAGAGGTCAATGTCACTAGTGAGAGAGCACTAACCAGTGTGGGGGCATTAAGGGGCATTATAATGTGTGGAGGCAATTAAGGAGCATTATGCTTTGTGGGTCAATAATGTGGTATTATACTATGGTGGGCACTAATGTTTCATTAGGCTGTATGAGGGATAATAAGGCACATTATATTTTGGGGGGCACTAAGGAGCTTCATACTGCGTGGGTGGCATTAAATAGTAAAACAGTATAATGCCCCATTAGTGGCCTATGCATGTTGTGGTGAAGTATTGATGCCTCCTTACAGTATGCTCCTTAGTGAGTCCCCTTACAGTACAATAAAAACTGAGGAACCATTACTGAAAGAAGCAGTGGATGGGTAAGTATGAGTGAAGGGCTAGGGGGGAGTAGTAGTGACAATCCGTTTTCGGAAATGGGGAAACAGATTGCCACCAGATTATCAGGAATGTCCTTGAGGCATTAGAAAAGTAGGAGGGCGGAGGGTGTTTAGATTAGTGTAGGGTTTTTAAAATATCCTGGACAACCCCTTTAATAAATTGACAACAGGGTATTAAAATTCCCCTTGTCAAAGGAGTTCATCCTTACACACTCCAAATTTGTCAGTGCTGATTGGACAATGTCAGACTTTGTAATGACACACCCTCTATTGGTAACACCCATTTGTCAATTTATTCAAACATTCCTAATATTAATAACAGAGGAATGTATAGTACAGAGGAATGTATAGTACATTATGTATAGTACAGTACTAGGAAAGGTTTGTAACACACTAGAATGACTATTACTTACTAAAATGAGCATGTCAGGAATGATGATAGGCCATCTTGACTACCATCTAGGTGTTGACCATATCTCAGCTAACATATATTCTGTAAATACGGCAAGTCAAAGAGCTAATTATTGGATGATCCAAAGTAATATCTATTCCAATAACAATCCACTGTGTGATTCTTCTTTTGTTCTGGACACCATGACCAAAGCCAAGTAAAATGATATGGAAATTACCTGCAGAAATAACATTAATAAAAAACACATTTTGATGGCTGATGTATTTTTAAAAGATAGCAAAATACAGTGTACGATGCATCTAAACTTTCTCATATGAATATATACAAGTGAAGCGTTTTTGAAATCTTATGAGTTTTGAATCTTAAATTACTTAGAAACCTCAATAAAACAGTTTAAAGAATCTAATAAATTATCCAACAAAAGGCACAAACATTCTGCAACACCGTAATAAAATGTGCCCGTGGCTTTCATATTTTTGTAACAGGAAACCAAGACATTTATGTGATATGAAGTTTGTTCATTCATTTCAAGAACCTGCTCTTACTTACTATGCTAATGTTACAGCGCAAGTCAAAGAAACAAAGAGTTGGAAATGAAAAGTTTAAAATGGAAAAAAAAGGCATACTGGAATAGCAGGGGTGTTCTACTAAAAAGAAGTATTCGCTCCGTACTGTTTCCACACCTTCTAAAGAGTTGTATAGAGAGTCAACACACATATTCCAAACCCAGTGACTCTGCAGGACACCGATACAGTTGATATACATGGCAGGGGTTATACCATTCTTCAGCTGGTATGCCATAAGCTACTGTAAGGGGGGAGGAGGAAGGGAAAGACACGGCAGCCGACTGGCTACCGGGGCTCTTGCAGGAACTTTTAGGATACAGCGGTTCCACGGACAGGCACAACCACACCAGACACGAAGTAAGAAATATAAATTTTACTCTATACCCTTTTGGGGTGAACTCCAGGCTAACAGGCCTGATGAAATCAATAATTACAAGACACTCAGCCGAGGGCTGAGACCCCTGAGTGACACTGCACCGTGACCTAATATGTCAGAACTAGAGAACTATGCCTTTAACTAGCGGCTACATATATATAGCAGCTGCAATTTACCTATTAATACCAAGCTAACAAAACAATGTAAGTATGCAGAGGAAGATCACCTGCGGTGTCACACTGGGGTTAACAATATCACAGTTTACTATTTAACTTACCCACTCCCCAATATCCACATTTCAACACACTACCCCAACCCTGCAGGGAAGACTTCAGCAACCGGTTTAGTTTTATCAGAAGTTGGTGCTTAGCTGCACAAGTCTTAGTGAAACAAATAACTCCTCTTATGACATACTTCTGGTACTATAATCCAGGATATAGTGTCTCTTTTGAATAGCAGGACAACACGTGCTGTATCTCCGTTTGGATAGAACTCGCTTTAAAGCAAAATGGCCGGAACCAGTCTATGCTAGGTTTTTGGCGCCAAAAAAAAAAAACTATTTACTGCGTGTATACACTATTCACCCTTATGAAAGGTGAATCGGAGCTCCGCTTACCCGGGTTAGCAAGGGGGCGAACAGTCAGATGGACTTTCCGAAGGAAACAGGAATTTCTTTGCCTCCAGGCAACTAGAACACGGTGTCACAAGGGCTGGTCCTTCTTGTCATCCGCTCCGCGGCGTCTGCACAGCAATCGTCTCCAACTCTCCTGACATGGGAACCAGCAACAGGTTCGGGCTTCTCCAGAGCTGGCCCTGGCCTGAAACAAGCGTTGCAGGGCAGCGGATGGCAATGGATTGTCCCTCAGATCTCTCACTGCTCACAGCCAGCTTCTTCTCCCCCACTACAGCAGTCCACTTCCTGAACTCGTCACTTCCTGGTTTTTCCTTTACCTAACACAGCGGCATCTTGTGGTCAAAAAGAATTACTACAATAAAATTTTTCATTACAGAAACATCTCCTTTTACCACTGCTATTATCACATCACACACTTGTCAGTGAGAAGTGTTCTGAGACTGTATAGCATTAGTCACCCCGTGACACTACTTCAGGCCTACAGCCCACAAGGGACTATGATCACATCACTAATACATACCAGTGCACACAGACGCATTTATATCACTGCACTGGGATACAGGCGTGCTGTGGTCATGGTGCCTTGTCAGGTGAACAACATTTTTATTTCTTTCCATGCTTATTAATATTTTGTATGGATATCTGAGACCAGCAATGATATATAAGAGGTTAATACAGGGACATTATTGATTTACATAGTTACATGGTAGATGAGGTTGGATGAAGACATCAGTCCATCAAGTCCAACCTATAACCCTACAATCCCTACAGTGTTGATCCAGAGGAAGACAAAAAAAACTCATATGCTAATTGCCCCATTTCAGGGGGAAAAAATTCCTTCCCGACTCCAAATCTGGCAGTCAGTATAAAAACCCTGGATCAACGTGTCCTTAGAATCTAGAATCCATAACCTGTAATATTGTTCTGTTCGAGAAAGGCATCCAGGCCCTCTTTGAACATAGCCTTGCTGTCCTTACTGTAAAGAATTCCCTTCTAAGTTGCTGGTGAAACTTTCTCTCCTCCAGACGTAGAGGATGTCCCCTTGTCACTGTCACTGGCCTAGGAGTATAAAGATCATTAGAAAGTTCTTTCTTTAAAAGGGATCCTATTATTGGATACTCTTTTTTTCTGACTAACACCTAGGAATAGCCTTAAGAAAGGCTATTCTTCTCCTACCTTTAGATGTCTTCACGCTGCCGTTCATTAGAAATCCGGGTTTTCTTTGGTATGCAAATGAGTTCTCTCGCAGCACTGGGGGCGTCCTCGGGCAGAGCCAACTGTGCATACCCACATCCACAAGAAAATGGCCACTTACATCAGCTTACTGTGTAAGCGGCAACAAGAAAATGTCCGCTTACACAGCTTACTGTGTAAGCAGCCATTTTCTTTTGGCTGCGGGAATGCACAGTCAGCTCTGCCCGAGGCCTGATGGCAGAGCCGACTGTGCATGCCTAGAAGATTGAAGCCCAGTGCCAGAAGAAAATGCAGGGAGAGGCGATTACAGAAGAAGATAGAGGCGTCGCTGGAGATTTCTCTTGCAGCTTTGGGGACGCCCCCAGTGCTTTTTGAGCGCTGGAGATCACCCTCAGTGCTGTGAGAGAACTCATTTGCAGACCGAAGAAAACACAGATTTTTACTGAATGACAGCGCAGAGAAGACATCTTAAGGTAGGAGAAGAATAGCCTTTCTTAAGGCTATTCCTACATGTTAGTCAGAAAAAAAGGGTATCCAATGATAGGATCCCTTTAATAATTTTGGTTGCCCTCTTTGCACTCTTTCTAGTTTCATTATGTTTGATTAGTTCAAATAGGTCTTTATTGTATACCGGGACCCAAAATTGTGCACAATAGTCTAATTCTTACAGGGGACTTATTAATATAAGTGAGACATCACGCAGGACCAATTTAGAGGTGCATCTTTTATATAAGGAGTCATTAAGAGACATTATTAAAGGGGTTGTCTGAAATTTAAAAAAATATATGCTAGCAGCAGTGAAGGTGTAAAAAATAAAAAAGTATTTATATTTACCTGCATCCTCCTCCCTGTTCCTGCACTGGGATGGCAGTCTCCTCCACTGTTCTGTAGGTATAAAGAGTGGCTGCAGAAGTAACGTTACGTTAACAGGATCATTGGATCCAATTAGCTCAATATACAACTGTGTATGGCCGTAGTTGTCCCATGCTGTTGACGGCCGGCGCAATGTACTAATAGAGGGGAGGATGCAGGTAAGTATAAACGTATTTTTATTTTTTACATCTCCTTGTGAAACAAGGTCCATGTGTTGGCCAGATAAACTTCATGCCAGGAGCAGGACACCTAGTATCATTGTTATCTATGCTGCATAGATTCCTGGTCGTGTGAATCTAGGAAATGAGATATCGCGAAAATAGTGAGTAACTGAATGACAAAATATATTAAGAAGTTGAAGAAATTTTCCGTTGTACAATTATTAGTCATTATCTCGCAAAATTGGAAAATTGTTCTATTCATAACTCATTATTATTTTGTAACCAGAACTATCAACTCTTGTTGGTTTTTATGGATGAATTACTTATATTATACATAGTCTTATTATATTATTTTTAACTAGCATTATTCTTTGTTATAAGTTTTAGCAGGACCCCAAATAATTTTTTCTAAAAACTATAAATATAATATAAATATCTGTCCTTAAAATCAATATATACGTCTTTACCAACTCAGATGAAGAAAACATTTTTTTTCTATTAAACAAGGGAGTGTGAATAGATTGGGTAATGTCGCGCCCGCACACTGCAAATATCAAGGTTAACAAAAGTCACAGAGGAACCTTTGAGATAATTTAGAGTAGGAAATAAGAAAAACTGCACTAGGTATGTTTTGATGTATCCTGAATGAAGGACTTATCTCTCTGACTTTACAGTAACTACAATCGCACAGTAACATCATTTCATGTAGGAAAAATTCTGAAGTGGTTTTCCTGAAGAAAATTTAAAAAATGTCTGTACTACAAACTTGTATAAGTGCCCTTAGATAATATTCTAGGTGCCATCTTTTATTACAGGTCACATCCTCATTCTATAGTTTACTATATGCAACAAAAGTTGTTTCTTTCTCAGAATCCAGCTACAGAATGCTACAAGCCAAAAGACTGTTAAATGGCCATGGCAAAGACAGTCCAATGTAGATTGATATGTTGACAATAAGGTAGCTACAGGAGGTTCCCAAGAAAGGATAACCTCTAACTATTCCTTGTAATATTGTTGATACTTAAAATATGAAACTCTTGGCAATATTACAAACTCTCACCCTCCTACTTAAGATTTATAGAAGTTGTCTAAGTTGTAGTTTATGTAAATTAAAGACTTTTCCTAAATATATTGTTTTAGAAATGCTGCTTTGTTTTCCTGCTATGTGAACTTATTCCTCCTATTGTTTGCACAGCCTTGCAATAACCACGGACCTGGGAAATAGGACAAGTAACGTCACTTACTCAGTGTCGGCAGCACAATCCGTTCAGCTAATGGCAGTTTGGTGATAAAGCTGAGTCTGTTATCTCTATGTAAACACACAGATAACACTGAGTCTGTTCTCTACAAGCATGTGCATATTATGTGATCTGCATAAGTATAGTGATACTGCAGGTGAGCAGGGGGGGAGAAATACAGAAAGTGAGAAGAAGAGACAGAATGTAAACTACAGAAACAGGGAGATGGAGAAACCTCTTTGAGGTTTGAGTGTACCGCAACATGTAAAGGTTGATTTGCCAGTATGTGCCCTAGTTGCAGAGATATCAGCGCCATTAGTTTCTATATCACTGCCCGGTCAGATGGACCAGCCTTTCAGCTTAGCATCATCGCTAGGCGGTGAGGAACGCTGCCTTGACAGTGCAAAGATATGGAAGGGCAGGGGTGAACCTACCTTTTTTGCCGGGCGGGGCGGAGCGAAAGGGGGGCGGAGCGGAGTGAAGGGGGGCGTGGCAGAGTGGCGTTAGCAGGCAGAGAGCAGGCAGGGAGAATACCTGCTCTCTGCCTGAGCGTGAGGGGAGGCCGCTGGAGCAGCGCTGCGTCCACAGGGCCTCCCCAATCCACCGCTCGCTTCCCGTGCCGGGCTGCCGAGACAGTGACGCTAAGCCAGTCCAGGACAGCTTGTCCTGGACTGGCTTAGGTAAGCAAAAATGCTGCAGAAGACGGAAACCCGACAGACGGGGACCAGACGCAGATGTGAACAAGCCGTCAGTGATATAAGGCTTCAGTTTTTTTATCATTTGCATTTTGTTATTCTTTTCTTTTTTAAATATCACAGAAAATGATGAAAAAGAGAATAAAAGTTATGCATTTTTTTAATAAAGCAAAGTGCAAAAAAAAAAAATGTTCACATTGTTTCTCCTGATATATCAGATGTAGGTTTAAGGGGACTCACCGCAGAATTGATCTGCCCCTACAGTTACCCGGAACCAAGAAGTGAGGTCATCATTGGATTGTAGTCTCTGACAGTCTCCCCTCTTCTGCCATTGTGTGATCTTCCTTCAGCTGTAGACTTTGTAGGATATTCTGAAATGTCTTTGCAAAGTTGGACACTAATCTGTCAGAAGTAGTTAATAAAATCCTTGAATGATGCAAATATTTTTAATCGTCTGTACAAGTTCTGTTGGAACAAAACTTTACAGGCTTTATTTAACCCCTTCCTGGCATGTGCAGTAGATGTCGAGGACTTTACACAGCAGAGACCATGTGACAGTGCCTGCAATGAAGACATCCTCTGATCACAGACACTTACCTCCATAGGTGCCATGGTCAAATGCCACTTAGGCTCTTTATGGGTTCTGTACATACTTACTTTCCTTGTGAACAGCTTCATGCATTGAGATCACAGAAGTCATTAGGTTGCTAAGGCATCTGGGAGCCTTTTGAAGGAAAAAATAATAATTAAAAAGCCCCAAATGCTATTTTTTCACAGTTTGCACCTCTCAGAAAAATCAATAAAAAGTTATCTAATTGTAATATTCCCTAAAATGTTATAAATAAATGTTACATATTTTCCTGCAAAAAAGTTAGCCTTAGGGTGCATTCACACTACTGATACGCTGCCTGATTCCGAACGTTAAAACACGTTCAGAATCAGCGCGTATAAAGCAGTTCCCATTCATTTCTATGGGAGCCGGCATACGAGCGCTCCCTATTGAAATGAATGGGCTGCTTTTTTCACTACGAGCGCTCCCATTGAGGTGAATGGGAAGTGCTCGCGTGTACGGCTCGGAATGAGCAGAGCTAGCCGTACACGCGAGCACATCCAATTCACTTCAATGGGAGTGCTTGTAGTGAAAAAAGCAGCCCATTCATTTCAATAGGGAGCGCTCGTATGCCGGCTCCCCATTGAAATGAATGGGATCAGCTTTATACGCGCTGATTCTGACCATGTTTTAACGTTCAGAATCAGGCAGCGTATCAGTAGTGTGAATGCAGCCTTAGGCCCTATTTTTTTATGTAGATTGTGAGCCCCATATAGAGCTCACAATGTACATTTTTCCGTATCAGTATGTCTTTGGAGTATGGGAGGAAATCCATGCAAACACGGTGAGAACATACAATCTCCTCGCAGCTTTTCCTGGTGGGATTTGAACTCAGGACTCCAGCGCCTGAAGGCTGCAGTGGTAACCACTGAGCCACCGTCTTGCCCCTTGAGCCTTAGGCCCTATTCACATCTGTGTTCAGGTTTCTGTTTGGGGAGTCCACTTGGGGATCTCCGAATGGAAACCTATGCACATTAAAAAGCAGTTACCTGGGAAAACCACCAACTCTATAGACTATAATGGGGTCTGTGTGGTTTCTGCTTGGTTTCTGCATGAAACATGCAGAGAGAAAAAACCTGCAAGCAGCACTTTTCACTCCACATGTTTTATGTGGAAACCAAGCAGAAACCACACAGATCCCATCATAGTCTGTGCAGACTCCCCGAATGGAAACCTGAACACATATGTGAACCAGGCCTTACACAACTCCATACTCAGAAATGTACCAAAATTACTGGTGTTGCAAGCATGAAAAGCAAATTATTTTTTTTTAATGCCATCATAGGAGTGACCCACAGTGTAAGAGTAAGATGTAATTTTTACTGCATGGTGAGTGTCAAAAACAAATGGTACTATTGTGATTTTTTTCCAGCTCCACCAAATTATGATATTTTCCAGCTTTCAGTATATATAAGTGGTACCATGATGAATTACAATTCGTCCCACAAAAAAAAATTCCTCTCTGTGGCTCTTTGAACTAAAAACCTAAAAAGGTTATGGTATTTGGAGTAAAAAATGAAAATACAAAAAAAAAGTGTCTTGGAAAGATTAAAGGAGATGTACTCTGTGTTTTGTTTCTATTCTAATTCAATTTTACAAAAGGTTGCTGCCATTTTGGAGATACACATTTGAATTGTTTATATTGACAGGACCACTGAAGTTTCTTGCCTCATTGTATCTGCTATAAATGGGAATTAATAGTCAGAAAAGTGTCAACAGGTCGTACCATCTTCAGTCAGCAATGGAGTAGCAGCAGAGAGCGTAGTGAGACTTTTTGTATTATACTGTATAGTGAATATAATGTGTACCACTGTGATACTTAATCAAGGTCTCCTGATGTACAATACACCTGTCATTAAACCCCCATCTTTTATGAGATGTCTCTGCTGATCATGTCCCAATCTACACAGCAACATGAAATAGTGAACTGCAGAGGAAGAATTAACAGCCTGCTTCTGCTCTGACAGCCAGTACAAATCTGAAATATATATTATGTTTTTTTTATTTGGATAGAGGCATAATACGTGACATCCATAGTGGTGTAATGAAAACTGAAATAGTCAATTGGTGATTTAGAGTACACCGCAAGGCATGACCCAAGTCTCAGTGCACTGAGAGCAAAATCTTGTTTGCTTAAATTATTTGTTTCTTCTGTCTAATGAATGTAATTCTAATATACAAGTGATAACACTGGCATTTCTTTTGAAATGTTGATTCAGTTTAATTATGAAAATCACTAAGGTATTTTCTGGCTTGTGCATCACTCCCTGTACTAAGATTAATCACATCAACATCATTCATTTAATCTTCAAAAAGGATGCACTTGTCCACGAGAGCTTTCTCATGGCTTCATTAGTGCAATTTTTCAGACTCAAATACTAAGCTGGCAGCGTCTGATTGAGGATGAGGAAGGTCATTGTATTCCTCTGCTGTATAGTCTAATTATTTTTTGGATTGTGTAGACATTGTTATGGATCTTTGCATTTGTGCATACCCTTGTCTCTCTGTGGATGCTTCATAGCATGTAAGGGTAAGGAAAACACATGTACTTGGTTATGTGCAATTATTTACTAGCTATAGTAATTGTATAAGACAATATGGGTCCTCTTAGATTACTTTATAAACATACTAATAAAATAAAAAGTCAGCCTACATCACTAAATTATGGGAAACGTAATTGAATTGTATAATACTGAATATGGGGATTTTTAACCACAAACACATTCATTTATAAGAAAATTATCTACTATAAACCTGTAGAATAATTTCATAAGCAGTCAACTTTTTGAAAAAAAATATACTGATACTTTAGGTCCTACTGAAGCTCGGTTCACATCTGCACTTGCCACTCCATATGGGGAATCCGTTGCAAGCAGCGCTTTTCTCTTCTCATTTCTTGCCCGAACGTAAACCATGCGGACCCCATTATAATCTATGGGGTCCAATGGGTTTCCCAAGTTAACCACTTTTTTATGTGGATTAGGTTTCCGTTCATGTGCAGATGTGAACCAAGCCTTAGTGTGCGTTTGATATCCATTATAATAAAATTTAACCACTCCTCTGTTATAACTTTTGAATATTTTTCAATAAATTTGACACCTGGGTGTTACCATTCCTTTTGCTAAGAAAGTAACTCTTACAATTTCAGCACTGATCAGACAGTATCAGATTATAAGGACATAGCCAAACTGGTAACACACAGTTATCAATTTATTCCCAAACTTCTAGTAGGAATAACTGAATTATGGCACAATGCAACGTTCAGAGAAGAAATGCTCCAGAATTGTTATTTCATGGGAAACAAAGTTGTTAAAAAAAAAAAACATATCAGGAGTGAAAGATTATTATTTTTATTATTTTTTATTAAAAACATTTTTAGAACAATAAGAAAAAGAGTGAGGCAAGATAGACAAAGCATCATCCAATAAAACCAATGAATTAGCAATCATCAAAAAATCAATAAGAGAACAAGACTAAGGACACAGGCAGGGAAAATTCAAGGGAAAGAGAGGAAGGGCAATGAACTAGGGGAGAGGAAGAATGGTTACAGACATGTCAGAAATTTTGCAATGTACAAAAAGTGTCTCATGGGGCCCAAATAGCATCAACGACAGGGACAGTATTACTCAAAGAGTTTGTTTAGCTGGTACTATTCCGTTATCGGGCCAGCAGCAGCGCAGTTCAGCAGCAGCTTTCGGGACAGCAGTTCAGCAGCGGGAATTACAATGACATCCGAGGACTGCTGGCCCGATGCTTGTGCCCAGTAACCAGTACATCGATGACCCCCCTCCCCCATCCTTCTCCTCCTGCCAGTGCTGCCCCCCAGCTCTCCTTACATCTTCCCCGTACCCTCTCCCCGCCACACGACTAGGCCTCACCTCAGCGCTAGTACCGAGACCGAAAGGAAAGACACCGGGGCTCAATCCAGGCCCTGACAAGAAACACGCCGACTATAGGAACGGTGAGCTACAGCGAGCCGGAGGGACAAACTTTCTGCAGCGTCCGGCGGCTATCTAGTAGCATTCATTGCTCAAGATTTACGGTGAGGCCTATTACAGGGAGAGGGTACGGGGCAGATGTAAGAAGAGCTGGGGGGCAGCACTGGAAGGAAGAGGAGGATGAGGGCATCGATCGATGTACTGCCTACTACACACAAGCACGGCCTCTATCATCGGGCCAGCATCGGCTTAGTCATGTGGCGGGGAGAGGGTACGGGGTAGATGTAAGGAGAGCTGGGGGGCAGCACTGGAAGGAGGAGGAGATGGAGGGGGGGTCATTGATGTACTGGCTACTGGGCACAAGCATCGGGCCAGCAGTCCTCGGATGTCATTGTAATTCCCGCTGCTGAACTGAACTGCTGTCCCGAAAGCTGGTGCTGAAATGCGCTGCTGCTGGCCCGATAACGGAATAGTACCGTTTAGCTTTCCAAGAAGCGGACATCCTTAAAGGGGTTGGTCACTTTCAGACTAACAATGAGAGACAAAGGTTATTCATTCTGTTACTTCTAGTGGATAAATCTCTGACCATGGTCATGTGATTTACGATCCCTGGTCATGTGATTTATGGTCCATGGTCACATGATGAGTCCTCAGGTGCCGCTCGTTATAGTTACAGCATAATAATCAGACTGCTGCCTGGTAATCAGCTGTGCACCTGTGTGCTCATCACATGACCATGGACCGTAAATCACATGACCATGAACTGTAAATCACATGACCATGGTCAGACTTTCATCCACTAGAAGTAACAGAATGAATGTCAACAAGCAGAAATCTAGAAAACTGTGAGGGATAGATACAGTATATATATTGGAAAAATGTATATCTTTTGATTACACAAACAATAACATTTGTCTCTTAACATTCAACATCTCAACCCCTTTAACTCTGGCTAGAAAATCAGTGTCCAAAGCATGGATCTCCACCATAGGGCAATCAGATTTTTGGCTGCTGTGTAAAAATATAGAAATAGGCAGGCAGACCTCTTATCCATCTGTCAAGGAGACAAATTGAATAAATAAATCAGAGGATCAAGGGGAACACCCTGGATGAACAAGCTATTGGTGATGCCCCTGATCTCCCTCTAGAAAGTATTAGAGGACAAGTACAAAAAATGAGGTCGAGCATGCCAACCCCAGAGAGACACTTCTAGAATACCTGTGAGATTGTGGGATTCAGAGAGTGCAGTAAAGCCGGAGTGTGGTACCAATGCATAAGGAGTCTGTACTGTGTCTCCCTGAATGTCACACAAGTGGAGGATTTTGAAGCACACAACAAAATAATTTGCCACTGGGCTGGAGAAATTGGGCAGCTTCACACTTCCTCCTATCTAACCATATATCTATGCACTGGGCAGAATCCTTGTATAGCATCTCAAATTACGTGAAGTGTGTAATTTGGCGATAATTAAGCCACTCTGTCTGGGGGATGTTCAGCTCCAACATCCGCAGGTCAACTAAGTCAGCTAGATGAAATAGAACTGCTCTAGACCAAGGGCGAACCATGGAAGAAGACAGTGCCTCCGGGAGGAGTGAGTTATATATGAAGGAGATCTTTGAGTAATTCTAGGACATGAGGGGGAACAATTTAGCACAAGTGACCCAGATGGCCCTAGTAAAGCAAATAGACCCAAGTGTAGGAGGTAGATGGGGCAGGGGACTGGGTCCACAGGAGAGCATTAAGATGCGTTAGAGCAAGCCACAGCTTCTCAAACTACATCTGTTTAGTATAGGCATGTGATGCTGCCCAAAATGGAATACACTGCAAATGAACAGCCCAGTAATAGTGGAGGAGATGTGGGACCGAGAGACTCCAAAACGTTCTCCGTGCCAACCTTACACAGGGCTAAAATAAAAGGAGATAGGGGGCATCCATGGCAAGTCCAATTCCTTATGAGGATGGGCTCTGAGGAGGAATGAGGAAGCTTCAATGACTCTATTTGGTTAGACTGTAATGCACGGATCACATGGAGGAAGGGCTAGCAAAAACCAAACGCTTCCAAATCAACTAGCATACAGTACCAATCCGTGTTGAGGCTAAGCAAGAGGAAAGGGGTCAATTGGTGGTTGGCTATTTCAGTCAAGTCCACAGTTCTTCTAGTTTTGTTTCCACCCTGAGGACATGGGTCAAAGCCCACCTGGTCTTTGTGGATGAGAGAAGGAAGCCAAAAATGTAAGTGATTAGCCAAGTGTTGAAAGATTCTTTTTAACATAAGGATCTATAGTGATCTGCTGCTGGGATCCTCTGCAGACTGTCAAAGAATCGAGAATTGAGTTTCCCTGCAGCTCCACCACAGGGGAAATAAGGAATTACACAGTTTTTGGTGAAATGAATAAGCTATTCATGTAACAAGTAGATATTTTCTAAAAGTTAAACTCTTCAAGGGGAGTGTGTCACCAGAGCCCAACATATCAACAATTCCCCAAGGATAGAGTTAGGGTCACCTGAATAAAACTGTGTTTTTCCTTGCAAATCATTGCCTCCATTGCTGAGCTATCATTTTTTGTAAATATGCAGATTAGCTCTTTGGAGCAATGAGGCACTGCTGTTGCTCCAAATAGGTAAGCGGCAATTCCCTTGCTGCTCCAAAGAACTCATTTGCTCATTGACAGCAACAGTGATATCTTTTCAATTTAGGCACTGATTCACAGGAAGAAAACAGTGTTGGATTTAGGAGAACCTAAGCTACCTATCTGCAGAGCAGGGTTGATCCTGTATGCTGGGTTCTGGTGACAGACTACTTGTTAAGTAATAATATTACAGTGAATACTGATAACTGAAACTTAAAGGGGCTCTATCAGCAAAATCATGCTGATAGAGCCCCACATATGCGTGAATAGCCTTTAAAAAGGCTATTCAGGCACCGTAAATGTTATATTAAACTACCCCCCCATTTTAAAATAAAACCGTAAAAAAGAATGTTATCTACTTACGCATCGTGCACGCTGGGCGGGCATTCAGGGTGCGCCGTCTTCTTCATCCACACCTCTTCTTCCTCCGATGTCCTCCGGTCCCGTCCTCCTCCGGCGCTCGCGAACTGACACTGATAAAAAAAAATGGCCTGGGCGCATGTGCAGTAGCCGAGACACGGGACCCGAGGACGGGACCCGAGGACATCGGAGGAAGAAGAGGCGTGGATGAAGAAGAAGACACACCCTGAATGCCCGCCCACAGTGCATCTGTTAGACTCAAAAGTTAATGTTACTTTCATTAAAAAAAAAAAAAAAGTAATTAGACAATTGCCTCAAAGGCAATTTCATGGGCAAAAATTCCTTTCTTACGTCATTCTCAATTAAGCAGATATAAAGCCTGGAGTTGATTTGAGGTGCGGTGCTTGCATTTGGAAGATTTTGCTGTGAGAAAAACATGCGGTCAAAGGAAATTTCTATGCAGGTGAAATAACCCATCCTTAAGCTGCGAAAACAGAAAAATCCCATCTGAGAAATGGCTACAATATTGGCAAAATATACAGTTTTTTGCCAATTGCCTGTTAGGTTCAGGCGTGGAGTGTCTGAATGGCATTCGGCTCAGGAATTATCTGAGGCACTGCAGGGGAATGTTCACACTAGGCATGCTGTTCTTGCGGTAGCACTCATGCATGGATCACGTGATGAGTTGCCTTGTGGATTAGTGCTTAGTGTGTCTTGGCCTCTGGAAGGGTTAAGTCCTCTGCAGTGCTGAGAGCTTACAGATGGTGAGCAGTTCTAATCCTGCTCTTTCCTATTATGCATGCTGTCTCATGTCGGTCTTAGACTTCATCTTCCTGCGTCCCAGACATGGTCTGCCTACCTGAAGCTGCTATCTCACCTGTGTCTGAGTCCTGGCCCTTCCAGCTTCCTTTGCTGCCTGTTGTTACTATCCTGATATTTTGTTAAGTATTGAGTTCCCTTATCCAAACATAGTTGTTCTGGGTACAGTGAACCCCCTGCCTTATTTTCTGTTTGGATGTTTGGACTTTTTTGTAGGGTTTTTGGTGTGTGATACTAAGTTCTGTGTTTCCTATCCCTTTGCATAGTGTCAGTATTTCTGTGTTTCACGTTTATTTTCTCCTCTATACTTTGTGTTCCCTCACATTCACCTGTAGTCCAGTCGGACACCTGTGGGGGGCTTTTTCTGTATCTTGTCTCTCCCTCATGAATGTGAAACTAGTCAGGGGTTTCTGTTTCTCTTGTAGGTGAGCTATTCTCCGGCTAAGTTTGTGCTCTCTCAGGTTAGCTAGTTAGGCCCACGGCTACTTCTAGTGTGCAAGGCAGGGATTAGGTGTATCACACACTAGGTATTCCAAACTGCTCATACTCCTGCTTTTGGGGTTTTTTGTGTTTTCTCTTTAACTTAACTGAGAGGTTATCAGTCAGGGGCCAGTCCATGGTCAGAGATCCCCAGGCCATAACCATAATATGTGGACGTCCAGGTTCTTTTTTTCTTAATCATGGCGCATCTGTATAGTCTGTCCCTCACTTTTCTTTTTGTTTTACCTTGGTACCACCCCATTTGGCCCAAGTGTTTTCAATTAGGAGACTGCATAATATTTGGTTGCCTACTTGTTCTGAGTCTTTCTGAGCCTGGCGAGCCTATGCAGTTTGTTCACATGGTGCAGTGCTGTGGTGCAGCCCAGAGCCATGGAGATAACCTTGGAAGTAGGGTTTCTACTAGGCCTATTTTCCCCTGCAATTATGGTATTGCGGTGATGGTGGATATCATATAGTGCTCATACAAGATCACCATGAAGTTGTTAGTAGGCTTGTGCAATTTGATCAAAATGTGTACCAAAAACTATAGGTTCCATCAATTTGGCCTAGCAGCAATAGAGCACAACATAGTATGTAATAGAGTGGTTCAGGTTCTTTTTTTCTTAATGCCAGTAAAATCCTTTTACATATGTGGTGGTCCTCCTAAATCCCTGCCCCGTTCTGTCCATTCTTTTGGAAAAGTGGTGAGCATGGGGGAAAAAGAAAGTTAACTTTTTGTTACAAAATCGCCATGAGGTAAACATTGTAGCTATTTTATACATGAAAACTGCTCACATAAATTCCCATCATAGTGTCTGAATATTATTAGAGATGAGCGAGTAGTACTCGATCGAGTAGGTATTCGATCGAATACTACGGTATTCGAAATACTCATACTCGATTGATTACCACTTGCTGTTCGAATGTAAAAGTTCTATGCAGGACCAGCATTGATTGGCCGAATGCTATACAGTCGGCCAATCAATGCTGGTTCTTCTCCTACCTTTAGAAGTCTTCTCCGTGCAGCTTCCCCGCGGCGTCTTCCGGCTCTTCATTCGCTCTGCCAGGCATCGGACCTGGGCAGAGCCGACTGCGCATGTCCGCTTGTAGTGCGGGCATGTGCAGTCGGCTCTGCCCAGGCCTGATGCCTGGCAGAGTGAATTCAGAGCCGGAAGACGCCGCAGGGACGCTGCAAGGAGAAGACTGCTCGGAGAATCCAGCCCTCACTCGTGGACTTTGTAAGTATAATTTGATTGAACGTTGCCTACCCCTGAAACGAGCATTTTCCCTCCATAGACTATAATAGGGTTCAATATTCGATTTGAGTAGTCGAATATTGAGGGGCTACTCGAAACGAATATCGAACCTCGAACATTTTACTGTTTGCTCATCTCTAAATATTATGTGTATCTAACAATAGGCAGAAAAAATATAAATATAAGAATAAATTGTGATTTAGATCCAAATTTTTGTCCAAATTATCCAGATCTGTTTCTCCTAAAATATATGACATGACACTAATATTACAATTGGAGAAAATGTTTAAACACATTTATAATGAAAATTCAACAATTTTCATTCCAGCCAGTAGATCAGAATAGCTGTCTTCACAGAACACTGAACAGTATAATTTCACCTTTCTGAACACTTCTTCCCTCCTTCCATATATCCTCATAAAATATTTACACCTGCAGAATGACCACTCAGATGATCCTCGGACTCTCTTGCAGAATCCCTGATGATGTCATGGAAATGTTAAACCCATTATGCTAAGATAGGAGCTCCATCTAATCTGACCTCTTGCCTTTCTCATCAGAAGACAGAAAGATATTTTTACATAGGACAGTCTAAATTCAAATCTAGAACATATGCTCCTGCCGTCTGCGATCATCTCAATCAAGACTGATAAATATTTTACAATATTAAACATTCTATTTCCATAAATTTACTTTGCCTAAAACTTGAGGCAAAATATGAGATTAGACATGTCATTAAATAAATAATGGAATGATGTATTAAATAAGACAGATGTATTGTGTATTTACACCCTAGAGATGGATGGATAGATAGATAGATAGATAGATAGATAGATAGATAGATAGATAGATAGATAGATAGATAGATAGATAGATAGATAGAGTGGAGAACATGCAGACGACACAGTAGGTGATTACACAGGTCCTTGAGATAAATCATGTATTTAAAGGGGTATTCCCATGGACATAATCTTATCTATATTTGTAGATAAAAGTCAAACATTTTTGCATATATAAGTAGTTAAAATACTGCAGAGTTTTAAAGATTTTCTCTACTACCTTAGTGGTGAGAGTCTGCTGTCTTGATCGGTTGCCAATGGACATGACCACAAATGCAGAAACTTTATATGGTCAAAAACCCAGCCATGATTTTCTTATTGTAGCTGGGATATCAGGGCAGGGTCACTATATGTATGAGAAGATATCCCGGATACGATAAGGAAATCATTGTGGATTTTTTCACCTTAGAAAGCTCTTGCATTCATGGTCATATCCATTGGCAACCGATCATGACCCCAAGATCGTGACCAAAATATATTTAGAGAAAATCTTTAAAGTTCTGCAAAATATTTAATTACTGATACTTGCAAAAATGTTACTTTTAATTATCTACAAATTTAAAAATGGTTATGTTCACTGGAACACCCCTTTAAGCACAAAGATATAATTTCCAAGAGCAGTAAACTTAACAGTAAAGTTTGACACTACTAGTAGGACATAAGATATATAAATAGCTTTATAAAACTGAATAACACAATGAGTTAAAAGAAGTCATCTTATGTACTTAATTTATGGGTTGTGTCTTAAGTAGACTTTTATTCTAAATAAATAGGAACTTAGATCATTAATTATTTTCCGAAGCCAATAGCTCTTCAAAGTTATAGATTTTGTTAAACGTAAAAAAGATACTACCAGATTGTGAGGGGTTCTGGGAATGTCAAGTCTGGCAGCCAAGTTAGTTTATCTAAAATGAGGTGCTAGTGCCCAAAATAAAATTAAAGGGATGTTCCAGTTATTTTTTTTTAACCCCTTATGGAATCTTAAAATAGTTAAGACTATATACTCACTTGTCCGTTCAGCCAGGGATCCAGCAGAGAGTCTATATGCTTGGGTCCGCAGTCTTGCTGGCCTAATCGTTATTTTAAGCTTCATTAGCAGTTAAAAAAAGAATCAGAGCACCCATTTAACTGTGGAGAGAGCTGGATGTAGAACACAAGAGTAGAAAAATATAGTGGGCACTACCACAAGCTGTATTATTGACATTCAGGAGAGGACGTAGGGGCACGCTGGAAGCGGTACAATCTAAAGTACAAGCCTGTAGAAGTGCTTTAAGTGCGAAGCGGCGCATTGCTGTCTGTATGTCCACAGCTGATACTTGTCTGCACCGTGTTCAATAAAAGTAGGGGTTTTTTATCTGGATTGTGTGACACTCTTCCATTCTTTTCGCTTGTACTTTATATAGCTTGTACTGCATATAGATTGCACATATTTCTTTAATTGTCTGCCAGACCTGGTGCTGAACAACTTCTAATCTCATGACACTGATCCCAGACAGGGGCGCACCTCTAATGAGGCAAAGTGAGGCAGCCGCCTCAGGCAACACTATCAGGAGGGGCGACATGGAGGAACACTGGTCTGTGTGTGTCCCATCAGGTACATCACTCTGCAGGTAACTTTACCTGACGAGACACATGCAGCATACTCCCTCCTACTCCTACACTGCCCCGGGCCATTAATCTGTGCTTCACCGTTATCTAGATTGGCGTCTGCAAGACTAAATCTGTGGCTCTGTCTTGTAAACCACAAGCCACTTCAGGCCTATGGTTCACAAGACACCAAGAAGACAGACACGAGACGTCTGCTACTCGGCGTAGGAGGCGCAATGTTATGACGTCATCCGCCTACTACGCTGAGACGCAAACTTCCTGCGAGCTGTTATCCTGGGTGAAGAAGAGGAGAAGCCAGCTGCATCAAGGGCTCCAAAGTAGGTGACTATAACTTTTATTATTTTTAGCAGAGTTGTTGTTATTTCAAAGGGTCGTTAGGAGGGGCACTTTATATATTAACAGGTGTTATTTATACAAGGGCTATTAGGGGTATTATTAATACAAGGTGGGGGTTATTTATATAAGGGGCATTAGGGAGCATTATATGGAGGTGATTATATAGGTTTACTCCTAGGCCAGTGACAGTGACAAGGGGACATCCTCTACGTCTGGAGGAGAGAAAGTTTCACCGGAAAACACAGACGAGGATTCTTCATAGTAGGAACAGCGAGGCTATGGCCGTCTCTGCCCCAGGAAGTGGTGATGGCGGATTCATTGAACAAGTTCAAAGAGGGCCTGGATGCCTTTTTCAAACAGAACAATATTAAAGGTTATGGGTTGTAGATTTTAAGGACACGTTGATCCAGGGTTTTATACTGACTGTGGTTTTTATATAAGGGTTCATTAGGGGACATTATGAATAGAAGGGGACATCATTTATGTAAAGGGTCATTAGGGTAGTATAATTTATGACAGGGGGGATCAGGGGCATAATATAAGGAGGCAATTAATTAAAAGGATTGTCCAGGATTACCATTTTTCTAAAATGAGTCCAGGAAAGGTGAAAGAAAAAAAAACCTACTCACCTGTCCCTTGTGCTCCAATGTCTCCCACTGCAGTCTGGTTCTGCTACTCCTGTGTTTTCCTCTAGCAGAAGTCCCCACTGCACATGACCGCTGAGGTCCCTGACATGGGACATCACAGTACTGCGGGAACTTCTGCTAGAAGAAACGACTGGAGCGGCAGGATTGGAACGCGGTGGGAGATATCGGAGCACCTACTCTTATATTAAATAAGTGGTTATCCTGGACAACCCCTTTAAGGTGGCAATTGGGCTTTATTAAAGGGGTTTGCCACTTCATTTTTATTGATTATCTATCCTGACCCCCCTGGATCAGCAGGGGGCCATGGCGCCTGTTTATATCGCACGCTGTCTGTTTATAGTGACCATGTGATGGAATTACAGTCTTGTTACATAAACGTGTTTTGAACGAGGCTGTAGTTACATTACATGGCCACTATGAGATCAATGACACTGTGTAAACAAAGAAGTGGTCACAGCACTTATACAGATACTATAATTTATTCACACAGTTGATCAGTGGGGGTCCAAGGTTTTTGAGCACAACTTTTTTTTATTGAAAACCTTTTAATTAGGAAAGACATTGGGCATTGATACGGGACACTATTTATACAGGGTATACACAGGGGGCATTATTAATAAGGGGCAGTATTTATACAGGGTACACATAGACATTGTTATAATACAGATGCATTTAGGGGTATTATTAATTATGGGGGGTTATATCATATATTTTATAATTGGGGTAGAAGCAGGATGAGAGCTTTGTGTGGGTGAAGAACAATGTGGATCAGATGCCTGGAAAAGTGAGGAGCCAAAGATGTCTGTGCTGCAAACTTTACGAAGACAAATCACAGCTGGAAGAGGTGGCCATGGTGGTCCAAAATCAAGGGAAGGGAAATGTGAAGGATTAGTTATAGACGTCAGCTGTAAGTCACAAAATGTTACTGTACTGTATTCACCTAAATGATGGAGTATAAATACCTGATTGATTGCAGACCCTATATTCAGACCCAGACTGAGACCCTATATTCAGCCAGGCTGAACATAGGCTTGTCGCTTGGTGGATGGACGAACCTGTGTGGCTTCCGTCCACCTCGATGGGAATGCCAAAGATAGCCGAAGTACAGTATTCAGCTACAGTGGGGCAAAAAAGTATTTAGTCAGTCACCAATAGTGCAAGTTCCACCACTTAAAAAGATGAGAGGCATCTGTAATTTACATCATAGGTAGACCTCAACTATGAGAGACAAAATTAGAAAACAAATCCAGAAAATCACATTGTCTGATTTTGTAAGAATTTATTTGTAAATAATGTTGGAAAATAAGTATTTGGTCAGTAACAAAATTTCATCTCAATACTTTGCTATATATCCTTTGTTGGCAATGACAGAGGTCAAACGTTTTCTGTAAGTCTTCACAAGGTTGGCACACACTGTTGTTGGTATGTTGGCCCATTCCTCCATGCAGATCTCCTCTAGAGCAGTGATGTTTTGGGGCTGTCGCTTGGCAACACGGACTTTCAACTCCCTCCAAAGGTTTTCTATAGGGTTGAGATCTGGAGACTGGCTAGGCCACTCCAGGACCTTGATATGCTTCTTACAAAGCCACTCCTTTGTTGCCCTGGCGGTGTGCTTTGGATCATTGTCATGTTGAAAGACCCAGCCACGTTTCATCTTCAATGCCCTTGTTGATGGAAGGAGGTTTGCACTCAAAATCTCACGATACATGGCCCCATTCATTCTTTCATGTACCCGGATCAGTCGTCCTGGCCCCTTTGCAGAGAAACAGCCCCAAAGCATGATGTTTCCACCCCCATGCTTTACAGTAGGTATGGTGTTTTATGGATGCAACTCAGTATTCTTTTTCCTCCAAACACGAAAAGTTGTGTTTCTAACAAACAGTTCCAGTTTGGTTTCATCAGACCATAGGACATTCTCCCAATACTCTTCTGGATCATCCAAATGCTCTCTAGCAAACTTCAGACGGGCCCGAACATGTACTGGCTTAAGCAGTGGGACACGTCTGGCACTACAGGATCTGAGTCCCTGGCGGCGTAGTGTGTTACTGATGGTAGGCTTTGTTACATTGGTCCCAGCTCTCTGCAGTTCATTCACTAGGTCCCCCCGCGTGGTTCTGGGGTTTTTGCTCACCGTTCTTGTGATCATTTTGACCCCACGGGGTGAGATTTTGCGTGGAGCCCCAGATTGAGGGAGATTATCAGTGGTCTTGTATGTCTTCCATTTTCTAATTATTGCTCCCACAGTTGATTTCTTCAATGCAAGCTAGTTGCCTATTGCAGATTCAGTCTTCCCAGCCTGGTGCAGGGCTACAATTTTGTTTCTGGTGTCCTTTGACAGCTCTTTGGTCTTCACCATAGTGGAGTTTGGAGTCTGACTGTTTGAGGGTGTGCACAGGTGTCTTTTTATACTGATAACAAGTTTAAACAGGTGCCATTACTACAGGTAATGAGTGGAGGAAAGAAGAGACTCTTAAAGAAGAAGTTGCAGGTCTGTGAGAGACAGAAATCTTGATTGTTTGTAGGTGACCAAATACTTATTTTCCACCATAATTTGCAAATAAATTCTTACAAAATCAGACAATGTGATTTTCTGGATTTGTTTTCTCATTTTGTCTCTCATAGTTGAGGTCTACCTATGATGTAAATTACAGACGCCTCTCATCTTTTTAAGTGGTGGAACTTGCACTATTGGTGACTGATTAAATACTTTTTTGCCCCACTGTATCTGCACCTCCCCAGTACTCATCCATAGACGAGTACTGGGGAAGCGTTCCTAGCTGCTCTCACAGTTCAGCGCTATAGGTGCTACTGTGAGGAGGGGCGTTCCTGACTGATTGTCAGAAATGCCCTTCTGACAGTGAAGAGCTACGGTACCAGCACCGATAGCGCTTCATCCGAGGCACAGAACATGAAAGCCGATAGTGTGCTGAATTCAGCGCACTGTCGGCTTTCTAGCGGTATATAAAACCGCATGTATCCCAAGTGGTGAAAGGTCCTCTTTAAGGCAATGGTATACTGACTTATGTTGGATAGTTTATCAAATAAGATTGCCAAGACTGGGTAAAAATGGCTTAAGGCAAGAAATGTCATAATATAATAAAATAACCAGTACTTCCCAGAGAAATCCCAAGTTATTCCATGCTGCCACTTTGGTGGTGTCCACTGGTCTTTGTTAATTGTTCTTCAGCAGTGACATGACGTACGCCCAATCCCATCGCACAAGCAACAGATTAGCTGTTGGTATGTCATTACTGTAGAAAAATCAACAAAAACTGGCAGTAACCACTGGAGTGATGGCGCTGGAAAGGTGAAAGAAATATTGTGCAAATATTGGTAATTTTGACATTTTTACAGCATTTAGACAAATTTGTTTTATATTGAAAATTCCTCTTAAAGTCCATAAGATAAATCATCAATTTATATTGTCAGGGGTCTGACTGTTGAGACCCCTGCAGATCAGCTGCTCTCTCATGCCAGTGCAAACTACTATGCTCACTGGCGGTGCTTTCAATCACAGCTGTAATGAGTATCACGCCAGTTGTCCTAATAAAGTCTAAGGGACTCACTACAGCTGCAATACACACTGTAGTACTCACTACAACTGATAATAAAAATATATTGAATGAGCATTGCATTGTACAGGGAAACTTCTGATCTGCCTGGCTCCCAGCAGCAAGACCCCCAACAATCTAAAATTGAGAAATTAATTTTAAAAATTTGGATGACGTCTTTAATGCTATGAATTCCTTTAAACGTATTTTAGCTGAGCCAACTGTGTACTTGATCACTACTGTAGTCCTTCTTACTAAACTGTAATGTAGATCAAATAAAGTTGCCAATGTACACTGTAGCACGGTGTTTGCTGTGTGTGTTGCTAGAATGAAGTAAACCTTATAGGTGACTTGCTTCTTTAAAGGGGTTTTCCCCATCTCAGTGTTTCATCAGCTTTGCCTGTAGTCTATTCTTCTCACTTCCTGTATTTCTTCCCTTTTCCTCCTCCCTCTTGCTGATCGGGCCTGAGAAGTATCAAAATACTTATGAAGATCAGATCATCTGCAGATGCTTGTAAAGAACAGACTCAGTGTTATCTGTGTGTTTACATAGAGAGATAACAGACAGGACTTTATCAGCAAAACTGCAATTAGCTGAGCTGATTGTCCTGTCGGCAAGAGCAGTGAGTGAGTGATGTCACTTGTCCTATAGGTCCGTGGTTATAGCAATGCTGTGCAAACAATGGAAGGAATAAGTTCACATACCAGGCAAACAAATTTCTTAGTAGAAAAATATTCCTTCAGCACAAGAGGTCTAGACCTCTTGTGCTGAAGGAATATTTTTCTACTGGGTTCTTGCATTGTTCCACCCCAGCCGGGGGTGTATTTTTTCGTGCACTCTTGGTCTAGCTGATTCTCTTTAAGATTTATGGTGAGCTGTGGACTGTGTTTTTTCTTAAACAAATTTCTTCAAAATTTCTAAAGCAAAATATTTAAGAAAAGTCTTCAATTTACATAAGCTACCAGTATAGACAGCATCCTTGAGATGGGACCACCCCTTTAAGTCTTGTGAGAATAGTCCCTAGGGAAGCCATTACTTGCACATGACATACATCTGGAATGTATCTATATGAAATACATCTTTAGAACATCAGTTTACTGGTGTATATCAGCTTTAAAGGGGCTCTATCATTGGGAAAAGTCATTTTTAACTAATCACATCCTTGCATAGCCTTTGGAAATGCTATTTCACACCTACCATTAGTATGTAAATTGCCTCAGTCGTTTTTGAATAAGTCTGTTTTTATTCACATGCTAATTAGCTTCCAGCCAGCACAGGATATTCCCAGCAGCACTCGTCTCTGCTATTACAGGTTGTCCTCGGGTTACGACGGTCTCGGGTTACGACGTTTCGTGGTTATGACTAGAGATGAGCGAGTAGGTCCTTGCTAGTCTTGAGTGCTGGCAGCTTGCATTTATGCGGGAGCTGAATTTTTCTCATAGGAATGCATTGGCCAGCATTGATTGGCCAGTGTACAGCATTCCGCAAATCAACGCTGGTTCTGTCGGAGGCTTGTCTGTGAGGAGGCGGAGTCTAAAATCAGACCACAATGGAGACTTCTGTGGTCCGATCTTAGACTCCGCCTCCTCACAGACGGCAGAACCAATGTTCATTGGCCGAATGCTGTACACTGACTAATCAACGCTGGTCAATTCATTCCTATGAGAAAAAGTAAGCTCCCTCGTAACAGCAAGCTGCCAGCTCTCATGACTAGCAAGGACAAGTCTGCTGCAGAACCAGCATTGATTTGCCGCAGGCTCATCCTTACTAGCTGGGAGAGCTGGCAGCTTGCTGTTATGAGCGAGCTGACTTTTTCTCATAGGAATGAATTGACCAACGTTGATTGGCCAGTATACAGCATTTGGCCAATCAATGCTGGTTCTGCCGGAGGCTCGTCTGTGAGGAAGCGGAGTCTAAGATCGGACCACAGCAGTCTCCTTATTAGGAGACTATCCTTATATTAGAACACATAAAAGCAAGCTGCCAGCTTTCCCTGTACAGTACATGATTTAGTGTGCAGCGGCTCGGAACCAAGGAAGACTGTACTGTACTGTATATGGTACAGTCTTCCTTGGTTCCAAGCCGCTGCACACTAAATCACGTTGATCCGTTACTACGCAGCGTCGTATGGTACATGTTTCCAGCTTACATCGAAATTCAGTTTACGACGCCACGTAAGAACGGATCAACGTTGTAAGTCGAGGTCTAACTGTATCTCCTATGTGTGTGTGCAAACGGGAAGCTGAGTCATCAGCAGCAGCTTGTGCAGTATACACACATAGGAAACAATAGCAAAGAGGGTGCATGATGCATCGTACACCAGTCTAATTAGCATATGAATAAAAATGGACTTATTCAAAAACCACTGAGGCAATTTACATACTAAAGGTATGTGTGGAATAGCCTTTCTAAAGCTTATGCAAGGATGTGATTAGTTAAAAATGACTTTTTCCAATGATAGAGCCCCTTTAATATAATTACGCCTTAAACCTTTCTATAGTTTTAAGCTATAAAAAGATTTATGGAAATAAAGATGAAAATAAAACCAAACTGCAAATGTATATGTTACAAAGGTGAATAGAGACGATATCTAAAAAATGTTATAACATTATTCTTTGATTAAGTAGACTTGAAGATTCAACGCTGCACTTTCTTATTATGTATCATATTGATGTATTGAATATTCCAATATCTCTTTTAGTCACTAAGTTCACCCTATTATACTCTGTGAGCTTCCAATAAAATGCAACATAAAATGATCATTGATAATATATTATTCCTACAGTTGTTACACTAGTTAATGTCATAAAACCTAAAATAATACTGGAACTGTTTTACAAGAATGTTCTCCATGAAGTTGTAATTGTAAAGCTGTAAATATTGGGCATGGAAAATATTTATGTCTAATAAAAGCCATCATTTGTTTTTAGAAAGACGACATACGTTTTTATACTACACTAAAGTAAAAGTGTGTGTCCAGACCTTTCTGGGTCAGTGCCCTTCTGTCTCCTACATGGTACATAACAACCTCTGTATACTTTACTTCTGACCTGCTTGTTGGGATTTGGAAGAGTCAATGAACAATGCTGAGAATCTTCTGATTGCCTTAGACATTTATTGTTACTACAACCAGCAAGATATAATATTGTACAACAAAGCCTGTGCAAGGGCACATGGAGTCTCAGCGGCTTCACACTACAGAGCCATAGACTGTACACGTGTTACCTTATGTAGCCTCCACACACAATATTTATTTACTGTTGCGTTGGGGGGTGATTGATGAATAGTTTTGCAATATAATTAATTAACCTATCTAACTTTCTTTTCATAGAAAACAGGTTTTAAAATTCTCCCTAACAACATTCTAACTAATATGTCGCTAAGGAAAATCCATACACATATTGTCAGTATGCAGAGCTATAGTATTTGTCGAATGGGGTCACTTCTAATAGCAAATAGCTGTATCTCCGTTTATATACAAACTAAAGAAATGATTTAGGTATCACATGAAAGCTGAAATTCTTTGCCTAGATTGCAGAATTAGCTATGAAATAACCTTAGATATCACTTGTTAAAAACACAGTTGCGAATTTGAGCTTTATATGCAGCAGTTCAAGCTACATATAAAAGTCTCATTCCCCACTGTGTTTTTAACTAGTAATATCTCCATTTTTCTTATAGCTAGTATTGTGTGTAATCTGAGAATCTCAGCTTTTCTATGATACCATTTTGAAGGTTGTATAAAACTGGAGATACAGCCATTTGAAGAGACAATCCCTTCCTTTGGCGAATATTACAGCTTTACTTACTGCATTGAGAACAGGACAGACTCTCCCTGGCAATGCTTAAAGTATTGCGTATTCCTAGTGGGAATTTTACAACCTGTTTTCTGTTAGATAGGTTAATTGAGTATATTACAGAAATGTTCGCCAAACACCAACTGACACAATAGCAAAAAAAAAAAAAAAAAAAAACGAAGGAAGAAATTGGGAGTTTCACTTTAAGTATAATTCCAATAGTGTTTTAATATAGTTGCACCCACCTTGGAGGATGCACAGAACCTTAAGGGTCCATTCACATGGAGGAAAATAGTGAGGAATTTGGTGTAGAATTTCAACGCTGAAAAAAAGCCTCCCGTTGACTTTAATGGGTTCCTTTTTCTGCTAGCATATTCTGCTGGCAGAAAAAGGAACCCATTGAAATCAATAGGAGGCTTTTTTTTCAGGGATGAAATTCCACTCCAAATTTCTCACAATTTTCCTCCGTGTGAATGTACCCTAACATATAATTTCTTAAGATGATCTTAATCCAATCCTGTAAAACCTAGTCATAAAAAGGGTTGTCCAAGACCAGATATTGATGGTCCATTATTATATATGCTCAGTAAATAATGAGAAAGTCACTTTGGCTATATTGGAGTGTTGCACCATTTTCTTGTTGTGTTATATGAGGCCCTTTGAACTTGGAATTGTCATTTGTGTCATTTGTGTCATTTGTGATGTGAATTGTAGAATTAAAGGCTGTGCTTCTGTTTTTCTATTTCCATCCTTAGATTAGGTAGTTCATGTCAGATTGGTGGCGGGTCTGACACCCAGCACCCCCACAATCAGCTGTGTCCAGATTTGCACAGTATATGTAGCTTTGCACACTGTGCATTTGCCATGCTGGCTCTCAGCATCTATTACTAGAGATGAGCGAACAGTAAAATGTTCGAGGTTCGATATTCTTTTCGAGTAGCCCCTCAATATTCGACTACTCGAATCGAATATCGAACCCTATTATAATCTATGGCGGGAAAATGCTCATTTCAGGGGTAGGCAGCGTTCGATCAAATCATACTTACCAAGTCCACGAGTGAGGGTCGGGCTGGATCCTCCGAGCAGTCTTCTCCTTGCAGCGTTCCCGCAGCGTCTTCCGGCTCTTCATTCACTCTGCCATGCCCGATGCCTGATGCTCGGGCCTGTCAGAGTGAATGAAGAGCCGGAATATGCCGCGGGCAAGCTGCACGGAGAAGACTTCTAAAGGTAGGAGAAGAACCAGCGTTGATTTGCTGACTGTATAGCATTCGGCCAATCAATGCTGGTTCTGCATCAAACTTTTACATTCGAACAGCGAGTGGTACTTGATCGAGTACGAGTATTTTGAATACCGTATTATTCGATCAAATACCTACTCGATCGAGTACTACTCGCTCATCTCTATCTATTACGTGAATAGGAGCAGAAAAGCAGTAACACAGCAGAGCCACTAACCAGGGTACAAAGCTGTCTGCTTCTATACACTGTGCATATCCAGCAGCCAGCTTTTCGGTGAGTATTGGACCCCACTATGGCCTATGGCCTAAGGATAGAATAAGTATTACATACACAAAAAGAACAATACCTAAAATGAAAAGGAAGAATGAATAGACTACTTTTTTTACTTTCCTCACATATCTTGTGTCATTTATTTATTTCCTGTTTCTTATATGATGTAAATCTATTCTTCAGTACTTCAGAAATATATCATTATTCATATCAGTCCCTGCCAACATTTGGATTTACAACATATTGTCCCTATTGTATTTATACACACTACAAGCATACATTTCGCCTCATGTTTAAAATGACTGGATAAATTAAAAAATATGGTGTCACACACGTCATATAATAACCAACTGTAATATGTACATAAGGAAGAACAGAAAACTGAAATGTATAATCTGTACAAGTATAGTAAATTATCCTAAAAAATGAATAACTGGTATACATCGATAGCAACAATGTACATTGATTAAAAATTCAGTATTACCAGCACGACCATTACTGGCGTTCCCATTCCTGCCAAACACCTGGTGCTAATACCGACATGGGGAAGCGTCAACTATTTTATTCATTACAAATGCAAAATGTGCACATCCCATATATTGTAGTGATTGGGTAGATTATCATTGAGGGGACCTTTGTGAGTAAAGATCTCATATCAAATTTATCACTAGCACAAAACTGCTGAAATACTCATGAATCCTAAGAGAAAATAAGATTAATAATTTCTATCTTTTGCTTGTAGGTAAATGATGATACAGAATTGATCATGGGTTCTACATAAAGTTGATACTGACGTTATCCAGCAAGGATTGGATTTCTGCCTACAAAACTATGGTTTCTCTGTGAAATGAATATAAAATAAATGTATAGACATCATAGAGTATGATTCTATGCTACATTAAAGTATGGGGACACTGTGATGTCTGCTTCTTTATCTGCGACCCTGTTTATCAACCTTATCTAGTAATGTCAAGTTTGACTAACTCCTTGCTAAACTTTCCAGTATGTCAATCAGTCCTAAGTTATCTTAAGAAGGTAAAGTGTTATGGAAAGTATTTTGGCAATAAACCCACTGGAATATCCAACCATAGCTCCAGCACTATTTATATTTGCAAACAGCTGGTCTATAACCAATCCGGTGATAAATAACCTTTGTGGGACCACTCTTGTAATACTGATATAAGTAGCGGTAATATAATTTACACATCAGTACATGTAAATTATATTCTGTTCATGGAAGATACTGAGTACTTGTACTGCTGGGATACCTCGAGTATTAGTGTTAAAGATATTGCTTAATATGGGTGCTTGGCATGGATTAGAGAAACCACAGCATTGGATTTTATACATATAACCACTATATAATTCTCTGTAAAGTGTCTGCAAAGTACTGTATCAGTACCAGACTAGTATTGTAATGATGTTACAACCGTGTAGGAATCTATTATGTATGTGAAAATAAAACATTATACAGTCAACTGTTTTCCCTCTTTTTTGTATCTAAATATAAGTTGATATATACTAATATATACTATTATTGAAAGAATGCCTTGGGAAGATTCAAAAGGTAAGACATATTCAAGAGAAGGGCATGGTGTGATTGAAAGTAAGCGTAGACTTGCCATGCATTTCAATATTATAACATATATATATATATATGCTGTGGGTTATATCCACAGGAAATTAAAAGCTGAATTAAGAAAGACTACTAAGTTTTACAGCATGGCGAACAGATATCACACAAGGGACGAGAAAATATAGTCAACAGGATTAAAAAGAGATGTAAACTAATAAGTCTTGGATCTCGACAACTTTTTTTGCGTAGGTTTTGTAGCAGTTTGCACCCACAGAAATGAGACTTATTTTAGTGATTCCTTAAGTTCCTGGTGTGACAGCAGATAACCCCAGTACTTTAGTATTGTGTTAGTGCAGCAGCCTATTCTCAGTAAAAAAATAAATCTATATATAATACTTTAGGCTTCACATATTACTGGTGATTTCCCTGCAGCATGTTACAGAATTGCCAGAGGGAAACTGATGCCAGAACTCATCCTATTATTTCCTATAGGATTATTATTGGCCTCTGGAACATCAATTGTGATACTGGGTGTCTCCCGATGCCGGACAGAAAATATCTGCATGCAGTGTTTTGATGTCTGGCTATGTCCAGCTGGATGGTGGACAGGTATGTAGTGCACAAAAGTGTCATCTATTGCATCTGGACCTGGCATAAAACAAGCAGCTAGACGCAACTAAAATATGAGTCACTAATCCGTGAGTATTTTTTTTTTGCTTTAGGTTTGGCTAACATCCTCTATTATCAGAAATCAAATTCATATATAAGACTTCTCCTGAGTTGCACCACTTCTCTGGAATCCTCTATCCTGGACAATCAGATTAACTCCCAATTTCTACAGCTTCAAGCACAAACTAAAGATACATCTTTTCAGACAGGCCTATCACAATTCCTAATGTAAACCCTTCTGTACCATAACTAGAAGCCATAAAATGAACCCTCCTCTCATCATGCCCCCGCATTACCCCACAGGATATGATACTATTTGAGACTAACTTTATATGTCCAGGCACTTTCTGCACATTAAAGGACATGACTGGTGACAGCTCATACATTTTTATGTTTGTGTAATGACACCAACCTCTATTACAAAATTGTCTGACCTCTGTATCAGCAATGCTACCAACGATGCCGCCCCCTGCTACCTCTTGTGTCACCCCACTAAATCTCATAGATTGTAAACTCTTGCGAGCAGGGCCCTCAGTCCCATTGTGTGAAGTGACTATTTCTTTGTAATGTATCTTTATTGTCTGTACTTGAACCCTACAAATTGTACAGTGCTGCGGAATATGTTGGCGCTATATAAATAAAATGTATTATTAGTATTATTTTGATTGTTTAGCTGCTTTTTAACTACATTGAAGTGTAAGTTGCAAAGAAAACCTGAGCTAGTATGATGCACCCCTCCTATATTATCAGCCGCTCAGGCTGCTGTTCTGTCCCTTACTCTTGCTTTATACTGCAGCTTTGCTTGTTTAGAAGTTGTGCTTACCATAAGCCCAGCACAAACTCACCAGGAACTTAGCACCATCTAGAACATATCTCCATTACAGCATAATAAACAACCCGTGACTGAGTATCACAAAGGGAGAATCTCTTCTCTTATTATCTGCGGAGGCTATAGCTGGTTGTTGCAGTACATTCTGTTTGCCTTCACATTTGTGTGACACATTTATATACCCGCAAGCAGTCAAACACTGTAAATAAAAATGCTTTGTTTCCTTCAACCTTTCTCATTTGTATTATATTTTATTGATTTAGTACATTGAACAAATTTGAATAAACCCTTTTTTACCAATTATGTATATGTATATAGTATTTTGTGTATCAGCCGCTGTCATACAAAGCATATCAGAAATATAGAAAGGTCATGCTGTATCTTTCACATTGCTGGGTAAAACCTACATCTTCAGTGCGTACATAAATTAATAAAATTGAAGCCAGATACAACTGATTGAATAAAGATGTAACTTTCTTTCTACTTGACCTGAATGTGCATCTGTCATGCAACAATCTAAAAGTGTAACAAAATATGGCATAAAATGTCAAAATACATAATATTCAGAACGTGTCATTTTTTATAAATTGTGTCATCTGCAGTGCAATGTGTGAATGGCCTAGCTTACACTTACATCCTTTACTATGCTTGTGACTTTGTTTTCATGGGTTTTACTTACTGAAACAGATTGGCAGAAACTACATAAGCCTATTTCCACAAGTCGGGGGCACCGGGTTCAGACTTATAGAAATAGATACTCAACACTGCTCTACACGGTTTCCTTAAATCCCATAGAGGTAAATGTGAGCTAGTGAAACAGCATAACACAGCTGAGCTACACTGTTACCACCACTCCACAGTTACATACACAGTATAGCTGAATGTGCTAAGCTCTTTCTGTACCTCCTATACATGTCTATCAAAATTGTGGACACATTAGAGTAGAACAGCACCACTTGGCTGTTTGCGGACAGTTTTTTCAGACTCGACCATGATTTGCAAAGATGGGAAAAACCCTTTAATGACAGAGACATGTTTGGCCTTAATGACCAAGAGAATTTTTTTTTTAGATTTTGCCTCTTTGCATTTTACCAGCCATAGCTTTGTAAGATATTAGACTACTTTTACATAAGAATCAAATAGGGAAATATGATAAGTATGTTTTAGATTGTTTTTTTTTTTTTTTTTTTTTTTACTAATAAAGTTAAATTATTAACCTTGTCCCTTCAGGCAGCTTCTAATTATAACTATTTTTGGTTAGCATTTTATAATAAACTGTCTATGGTCGTATTATTTTCTATGCATGAGAAATACATGGAAATCTGGGCATACCTGCAGAATGCCAAACACACAATGTCACTAAGCAGCTCATGAGGTTGTCACAATTTTTCAATTAGCCCTGACAACCTGACAAGGCTGATAGGGACAGGACAAATAAAGTCTCATTTCTTTCTCAGCACTACCAACTGTTTCACACTGGCCCATAGAGGAACAGGTGAATCTCCTGTAGGGTCCCTAAGCCCCAACCCCTGCAAGAGTGGTGTCTGGCACAGTACACTCACTGCACTACATACAGCATACATGATCTCACATAACCCATGTACCCATATAATATACTAGATTGAATATTTAACAAACTACCCAGTTTGTTATGTATAGATACATTGGGTGGCTGAAATAACATCTAGTTACAGTGATAGGTCCACTACTATCCTCTCTTCTGGGCCCCATCTCCTGTCTGCCACTATGGGGCCCCATCACCAACCATCTTACTGACAGACCTAAGAGAGCCCTAATCTAAAGTAAGAGTAACTAACCAAGCTACCAAAAGGGCCACAGGACAGAAGTAGTTCAATGTGAGCACTATGTGGAAGGCTAATACTGAAATAAATGTGTGTCAGTACAATTTTAAGAATATGTAAATGGCAGGTAGGTTAAATCTGCATTTACAGTAGCTATATAGTAATCCCCAGAATGAACTCAACTAGTGGGCCCCAGCACCCCAGTCCAACACTGGTTACACTCTACAATGACTGGAGTGCAGAAAGAGTTAAAGGGATTCTATCATTAGAATTCCTTTTTTAACTAAATACATGGCGGAATGGCCTTAAGAAAGCCTATTCTTCTCTTTCCTTTCTTTTTCTGATCTGCGCCACTGTTCCTGAGGAATTTCTTCTTTCTTCCATATGTAAATGAGTTTTCAAACAGCACAAAGGGCCCTTTGCTCAAACAGCTGTCCGAAAACTCTCCAACGCCACCTCTATCTTCTCTGGTCCGCCTGTTCGCTAGGTCATCGGCCACATCTTCAGCCATAAGCACCTACTGTGTATGTCCATCGGCCATTTTCCTGTGGCCTCTTTCGCGAGCGTCCATTCGGCCACAGGAAAATGGCCGATGGGCATGCACAGTCTGCGTTTTTGGCTAAAGGTGCAGCCAATGACCTAGCTAAGACATGGACCAGAGAAGAAGACAGAGGCATTGCTGGAGAGTTTTTGGACAGCACAGGGGAACACCATCTGTGCTGTCTGAAAGCTGTTTTAAAGAAAGAAGAAATTCCTAAGGAACTGTGGCACTGATCAGAAAAAGAAAGGTAAGGGAAGAATAGCCTTTCTTAAGGTTATTCCAAAGTGTACTTAGTTAAAAGGGGATTCTAATGATAGAATCTCTTTAAATGGCAAGGATCAGAGTTGTCTCCAATCCTTTCCATAAACGATGGAAAGCAACTGTCAACCCTATCCATCCTCCAGCAGGTTCTCCAGAAGCTGTGCTTGCGTGCTAACCATCATATACATGTACATCAGGATGCAGGACATATACCCTACCCTATGGAAAGGAGCAAAAATCCTATAAAATGAAAAGTTTTCCATTTTCAGTATACTGTATGTGTTACATTTCTCAGGATTTTCAACATATCAGCTTTAAATATATGGAGAGCAATGGACCGCACACTATTAAACAGGGAGTATGGGTGCTAGCAGACAAAGAGTCCTGCGACTCATGTACACAGTATAAACAAATGCTGCTGCACACCGTATGTAGGTGAAAGGTGAAACAAAAATTTTTTATTGGTACATATACGCCATGAATTGGTTTGTAAAGCATAAAGAAAGCACTAGATCATTGCAATAGACATAACGTTTCGGTCATTTTGGACCTTCCTCAGATAAGATCTAGCAGCAAGCAGAGTGCGCAGAGTGACGCCATGATTCCTCTGCGCACTCTGCTTGCTGCTAGATCTTATCTGAGGAAGGTCCAAAATGACCAAAACGTTATGTCTATTGCAATGATCTAGTGCTTTCTTTATGCTTTACAAACCAATTCATGGCGTATATGTACCAATAAAAAAAATTTGTTTCACCTTTCACCTACATACGGTGTGCAGCAGCATTTGTTTATACCATATCAGCTTTAAATTCATTGGAACCTTTTTTTGCTTGCTATGAAGAAATCTGTCTTGGCCATGGGTTACATAAGTTCTGTGCCACATATTCAGCACAGTTATCAGAGCTATCCGTAATCTCATGACCAGGGTAGATTTTTATCCTCTAGAAATAAAAAACTGTGACAATTCCTTTGAATGACTGTAAGCTGAGTTCCTGAATAGAGATGAGCGAACAGTGTTCTATCGAACACATGTTCGATCGGATATCAGGGTGTTCGCCATGTTCGAATCGAATCGAACACCACGTGGTAAAGTGCGCCAAAATTCGATTCCCCAGGACAGGAACTACGACACCGGGGGCATTGAAAAAAATTGGAAAAAGTCATTGGCTGCCGAAATCAGGTGACCTCCATTTTAGACGAATAGTGGATTTCAAATCCGGGTCATATGAGAATGTGAACTTTGTGACTATGAGACAGGGATAGCTGTACAGGCAGGGATAGCTAGGGATAACCTTTATTTAGGGGGGAATGTTATTAAAAATAACTTTTTGGGGCTCTATCGGGTGTGTAATTGTGATTTTTGTGAGATAAACTTTTTCCCATAGGGATGCATTGGCCAGCGCTGATTGGCCGAATTCCGTACTCTGGCCAATCAGTGCTGGCCAATGCATTCTATTAGCTTGATGAAGCAGAGTGTGCACAAGGGTTCAAGCGCACCCTCGGCTCTGATGTAGCAGAGCCGAGGCTGCACAAGGGTTCAAGCGCACCCTCGGCTCTGATGTAGGAGAGCCGAGGGTGCACTTGAACCCTTGTGCACCCTCAGCTCTGCTACATCAGAGCCGAGGGTGCGCTTGAACCCTTGTGCACACTCTGCTTCATCAAGCTAATAGAATACATTGGCCAGCGCTGATTGGCCAATGTATTCTATTAGCCTGATGAAGTAGAGCTGAATGTGTGTGCTAAGCACACACATTCAGCTCTACTTCATCGGGCTAATAGAATGCATTGGCCAGCGCTGATTGGCCAGAGTACGGAACTCGACCAATCAGCGCTGGCTCTGCTGGAGGAGGCGGAGTCTAAGATCGCTCCACACCAGTCTCCATTCAGGTCCGACCTTAGACTCCGCCTCCTCCGGCAGAGCCAGCGCTGATTGGCCGAAGGCTGGCCAATGCATTCCTATGCGAATGCAGACTTAGCAGTGCTGAGTCAGTTTTGCTCAACTACACATCTGATGCACACTCGGCACTGCTACATCAGATGTAGCAATCTGATGTAGCAGAGCCGAGGGTGCACTAGAACCCCTGTGCAAACTCAGTTCACGCTAATAGAATGCATTGGCCAGCGCTGATTGGCCAATGCATTCTATTAGCCCGATGAAGTAGAGCTGAATGTGTGTGCTAAGCACACACATTCAGCACTGCTTCATCACGCCAATACAATGCATTAGCCAGTGCTGATTGGCCAGAGTACGGAATTCGGCCAATCAGCGCTGGCTCTGCTGGAGGAGGCGGAGTCTAAGATCGCTCCACACCAGTCTCCATTCAGGTCCGACCTTAGACTCCGCCTCCTCCGGCAGAGCCAGCGCTGATTGGCCGAAGGCTGGCCAATGCATTCCTATGCGAATGCAGACTTAGCAGTGCTGAGTCAGTTTTGCTCAACTACACATCTGATGCACACTCGGCACTGCTACATCAGATGTAGCAATCTGATGTAGCAGAGCCGAGGGTGCACTAGAACCCCTGTGCAAACTCAGTTCACGCTAATAGAATGCATTGGCCAGCGCTGATTGGCCAATGCATTCTATTAGCCCGATGAAGTAGAGCTGAATGTGTGTGCTAAGCACACACATTCAGCACTGCTTCATCACGCCAATACAATGCATTAGCCAGTGCTGATTGGCCAGAGTACGGAATTCGGCCAATCAGCGCTGGCTCTGCTGGAGGAGGCGGAGTCTAAGGTCGGACCTGAATGGAGACTGGTGTGGAGCGATCTTAGACTCCGCCTCCTCCAGCAGAGCCAGCGCTGATTGGTCGAGTTCCGTACTCTGGCCAATCAGCGCTGGCCAATGCATTCTATTAGCCCGATGAAGTAGAGCTGAATGTGTGTGCTTAGCACACACATTCAGCTCTACTTCATCAGGCTAATAGAATACATTGGCCAATCAGCGCTGGCCAATGCATTCTATTAGCTTGATGAAGCAGAGTGTGCACAAGGGTTCAAGCGCACCCTCGGCTCTGATGTAGCAGAGCTGAGGGTGCACAAGGGTTCAAGTGCACCCTCGGCTCTCCTACATCAGAGCCGAGGGTGCGCTTGAACCCTTGTGCAGCCTCAGCTCTGCTACATCAGAGCCGAGGGTGCGCTTGAACCCTTGTGCACACTCTGCTTCATCAAGCTAATAGAATGCATTGGCCAGCGCTGATTGGCCAGAGTACGGAATTCGGCCAATCAGCGCTGGCTCTGCTGGAGGAGGCGGAGTCTAAGATCGCTCCACACCAGTCTCCATTCAGGTCCGACCTTAGACTCCGCCTCCTCCAGCAGAGCCAGCGCTGATTGGCCGAATTCCGTACTCTGGCCAATCAGCACTGGCTAATGCATTGTATTGGCGTGATGAAGCAGTGCTGAATGTGTGTGCTTAGCACACACATTCAGCTCTACTTCATCGGGCTAATAGAATGCATTGGCCAATCAGCGCTGGCCAATGCATTCTATTAGCGTGAACTGAGTTTGCACAGGGGTTCTAGTGCACCCTCGGCTCTGCTACATCAGATTGCTACATCTGATGTAGCAGTGCCGAGTGTGCATCAGATGTGTAGTTGAGCAAAACTGACTCAGCACTGCTAAGTCTGCATTCGCATAGGAATGCATTGGCCAGCCTTCGGCCAATCAGCGCTGGCTCTGCCGGAGGAGGCGGAGTCTAAGGTCGGACCTGAATGGAGACTGGTGTGGAGCGATCTTAGACTCCGCCTCTTCCAGCAGAGCCAGCGCTGATTGGCCGAATTCCGTACTCTGGCCAATCAGCACTGGCTAATGCATTGTATTGGCGTGATGAAGCAGTGCTGAATGAGTGTGCTTAGCACACACATTCAGCTCTACTTCATCGGGCTAATAGAATGCATTGGCCAATCAGCGCTGGCCAATGCATTCTATTAGCGTGAACTGAGTTTGCACAGGGGTTCTAGTGCACCCTCGGCTCTGCTACATCAGATTGCTACATCTGATGTAGCAGTGCCGAGTGTGCATCAGATGTGTAGTTGAGCAAAACTGACTCAGCACTGCTAAGTCTGCATTCGCATAGGAATGCATTGGCCAGCCTTCGGCCAATCAGCGCTGGCTCTGCCGGAGGAGGCGGAGTCTAAGGTCGGACCTGAATGGAGACTGGTGTGGAGCTATCTTAGACTCCGCCTCCTCCAGCAGAGCCAGCGCTGATTGGTCGAGTTCCGTACTCTGGCCAATCAGCACTGGCCAATGCATTTCTATGGGGAAAAGTTAGCTTGCGAAAATCGCAAACTGACAGGGATTTCCATGAAATAAAGTGACTTTTATGCCCCCAGACATGCTTCCCCTGCTGTCCCAGTGTCATTCCAGGGTGTTGGTATCATTTCCTGGGGTGTCATAGTGGACTTGGTGACCCTCCAGACACGAATTTGGGTTTCCCCCTTAACGAGTTTATGTTCCCCATAGACTATAATGGGGTTCGAAACCCATTCGAACACTCGAACAGTGAGCGGCTGTTCGAATCGAATTTCGAACCTCGAACATTTTAGTGTTCGCTCATCTCTATTCCTGAACACACAAAAAGAGATGTATATATTACAACACTGAAGTGAATGAATAAATATTTAGATGGTATACATATATGAAATGTGGATGTGTGAATAAGGCCTAGTGCAGCCTTAAGTGAATATAACCATACCTGGGATAAATACATGTCTATCCTAAGTTAAGGACAGACTAGATGAGCCATGTGGTCTTTTCTTGCAGTCAATCTTCTGTGTTTCTAACAAGTACATTTTTTAAACAATGTGATGTAAAATACATTTGTATGAAATTGTCAAAAGTATTATAGAAGTTAAGCCTAACCAGAAACGTGATAATATTGGGAGCTGGTACTTGGAGGCCTCTTCGCCAAGCAAAATATGTCTTATAAATCACATAAATTTTCAGATTTCATAATTCCACACTATTTTCTTGCTGAACATCTTATTTATTTTATTTTTTTTACCTATGGCAAAAAAAAAAAAAATGTCTGTTGTGGATAAAGTCTATGCTGCAGTCGATATGCTGTAGAAAAAAATGTTAGTATGACCAGAACCTAAAAAGTTACAAAAACATTAAATGCGAAATTTCTATGTAATGTTAATGCACAATAGAAATGTAATGGATCATAGAGCATTTGAAGAAAAATTACCTTTGTTAAGAAGTGATATCAGTAAATTAATACTCATTTAATACCTAGAAGATATAGATGATAGATAGATAGATAGATAGATAGATAGATAGATAGATAGATAGATAGATAGATAGATAGATACTAGAGACAGATAGAGAAAGTAAGAGGTAATAGACAGACTGACCCCTAAAGGCAAACAACTATATAAGGACACTGCCTCAGAAAGGTTCCTTGTGTAGACCTCAGAATGCATTACTGGCTCAATGATGAATACTGCAGGAATCAATAGACAATCAATACTTCTTATTCTGGTATCACATGAAGCAGGATTCTATAAAAAGCAGAATCCAGTACAGCCCTGATACATGCTTGTTATTATCTATATATCTGTTATCTATTTCACATAAGTGGTTCCAGAAGTTTGGGGGTCACATGGAGACATCAGATTTTATGGGCCATTCTACTTGAAGACACATCAGTGCATTTTTAAGGGAAACTCAATCCTGTATTTCTGTAGACTGTAATAAGATGTATACACCTGCCTGTCTACCATCACACATGGCCTCTCCATAGAAATGTTTGCATGAAGATGCCTTCACTTCTGTATTTCTGACTACATACATGCTATACAGTGGAGCTCATGAGTTATATATGGACAATAATGTTTATAATTCCTCCTATTTTATGTTTTAAAAACTTTTCAGAAGTTTGGAGGAATCATAAGGTAACCTGAAACTTTTGGCTGCTCCTAACTTACAGCAGCTTCCATGCTGGGACTTCTAGTTCCACAAATCTGGGAAAGCACCTTCATCTGTGATCTGTGCCATAACCTTGTGGATATTTCTGGCTGTAGCTAGTATTGATTGTTTTGTATTGAACTGCACTTTATATTTTTTCAATTATATAAACCATTGTGTCCACCGTGACATTAGATCTAATTCATTTTTAATTAGCCTTCAGGCATCCTTAGCTCCAACTGCAACTATACACGAATTTATATGTGATATAGCATATGTATATATATATATATATATATATATATATATATATATATATGTGGCACATAAGAAAATGTTAGCCCAAAAAGTAACAAAGATAACATTTTAGATGTGATATATGTGCAGTTCTAAACCCTTTAGAAGTTTATTTCTGTAAAATAATTCCATAACTAAATGTTCCCATCCTAAATGCAGCTTTTACAATTTAATTATCGGCTATTTAAAATAGACATTTCCATCTAAAATCCAATCAGGAATCAACACTTTACCTGCAGGCATTAAATTATCATCTTGATTTTGCATTTGTAAACTGGCAGGGAAAAGTGTGACTTCTGGATACTAAGAGGTCAAGTGCGACTGCTCAAATATTTTTCTTACAAAATGACGGATTTATTAGACAAATAAGGAGTCCGGCTGAAGCAAAACCCCTAGTGATTGAATTCTGACGTTAAGTCAACAACAACTTCAACTACATCACTGCTCCAAGATTTAGTCATGATGGTAGAGATTACTGAACAAATAAGAGCCCGAAATGAATACAAATTTCCTCTGATCTGCCCCTGGCGCCTTCCTTCTGACATTCTCTTCCATATGCTACCCCTATTCATATTGTATTCTAATTAAGAGATGGGCCTCATAGCTCAAGTAGTCACACTGCTAACTCCCCTCCTTTATTGTATAAAATCCTCTTATAGTATTATCACACTACACATATCTCCTTAGATATAGCTGATAATTCCATTAGCTAAGCAGAGATAGATAGATAGATAGATAGATAGATAGATAGATAGATAGATAGATAGATAGATAGATAGATAATACTGAAAGAGGGGTAGACAAAGAGAGAAATAGAGATTATGTGAGAATTTTTAGATATGAGAGAGAGAATAGATAGAAAGAATGTGTGAGAAAGAGATTGTAGATAGATAGATAGATAGATAGATAGATAGATAGATAGATAGATAGATATTATTAGGTAGAAGTAGATATTAATACAAATTGATAGATAAGTAGATATAAATAGATAGAAGTAGTTCTAGATAGATAGATAGATAGATAGATAGATAGATAATAGATAGATAGATAGATAGATAGATAGATAGATAGATAGATAGATAAATAGATAAATAGATAAATAGATAGATAGTATTGAGAGAGTGATGGACGAGGAAAGAAATAGAGATTGTGTGACAGCTTGTAGATATAAAAGAGAGAGAGAGAAAGAGATAGATAGATAGATAGATAGATAGATAGATAGATAGATAGATAGATAGATAGATAGAGTGTGTGAGAGAGATTGTATGATAGATTGTAGATATTAGAGCTAAGTATTAATAGATAAAAGTAGATATTAATACAAATTTATAGATAAGTAGATCTAAATAGATAAATGATGGATAGATAGATAGATAGATAGATAGATAGATAGATAGATAGAAAGAAAGAAAGAAAGATAGATAGATAAGAGCTAGGACTATGTAGAGTTACCTATCCAGCACTTTCTCAGTATGGGCACTGAGCTCCTTACATTGGAGCTGTCCTCTATCCATTGGTGCTGAATCTTCTGAGCACACAGTTCACACGCTGCGCTGTTTTCTCCCTTCTCCACAAGCAGACAGTAACCTGTTCATGTTATGCTGGTTACTTTATCTTCATATGATAACTATTACATACCAATGATGTGAACAATGTATGGTAAACCCCAGCAGCACTCCCTGCACGAGGAGTCATTGAGGACAGAAGTTGCAGTCAGTGCAGGCTATACAGCTTTTCAGTAAAGTATGTTTTGTTACTTTTCGTATACTTTCAAGCCATATATTATGTATAAATAATATGCATGTATAATAATTATGTAGAAATAGAATAAGTCAGTGTTATAGAAGAATATCCAAGTACTTCGCTGATATGAGCCGTTTTATTATTGTGGTGGGCATGTTGCTTGTAGTCACCGGGCTGGAGTAAGTGGTTGCCTTCTAGGATCCAGCAGAAGACATGAGCCTATCCTGATCTTATTTACATCCATATGCTGCTGCTGCTGCTGCTTTAATTACTGTGTTGATGAATCGCCTGCAGGAATTGAGTTACAAATCCTTAACCACAAGCGACAGAAACACAGGAGAAAGGATCAGATGAGATCTTGCCTTACTTCTCAAAATCTGACACCTCCAACCACCCCATCTGCAGTTAGAAATGGGAAAAACTACATTGTATACATCTTCTTTATTGTATAAAGATATTCCTAAGAGTCCAGTTACCTAATATCAGAAGTATATATTATCTATATCAGGTGCAGTCTATTGTTCACTGGTAGCAGCCACTACAGGTAAAATGTATCTTGACTTCTGTACCTTATAATAGCCATTACATTCTCATACATTTCTGTGAATGATATTAGCAGTTTTACTGTATCTTAATAAAAAAAAAAAACCTTTCCCAGGTGACAACTGATAATAACTATGTCTGCTAGTGCTGAGTGTTGTCAGGCTGTGACCATTGACCATAATAGTGATCCTATATGTAGAAAAAGTTGTGACTGTCTTTTCTATTTAATGTTAATAAAATGCATAATGACTCGATTGTGTATGCTGTATCATTACATAAGGACTCGTGTAGTGGCTGAACCCCTATATCTGAGGCCAGGTATGGGATATGAAGCAGAATACAGTAAGGGGGGACTTTTTTTGTTTTGATTAATAGATCCATGTGGCTAACGGTCTGACATATGGTGTGCGAAGCAGCTTGAGATGCTACCTAAGGCATCCCCTACGGCCATTAACATATTAGAGGCTTATGTGCAGTCAGACAGTCAGACTTCATCTACAGCCCAACGTAGAGAGAGCTTGCAACCCAGAGCTGTTTGATATAGGCTTTCAATAATGCATCACTCCTCAATTTTAAGGGAGAAGTAGCTTGTTGTGCTGGGAAAAAAAATGGAGAGTCCTAGCAAAGTTCAGTGACAAGCCTGCTTGTCTTCACATACATTTTATGACAAACAAGCGCTACGATGCGTTTTATTTACGTTAACACTGCATGCGTTTTATTTATCTATTAACAAATAAAAAGATAGTAAAGAGTTTATCACTTGGTAGATATAATATTATATTTCCTATAACGGTGTAGAGAATATAGTTATCACAATGCACATGTATTGAATAATTAAGTATATAATATAGTTTATGTATATATATATATATATATATATATATATATATATATATATATATATATTATAATATACTGAATAAATAATTATAATATATAAAATAGTTTATGTGTTTTTTTAATATCTGTATAATAAATTACATAAAATATATTATATACTTAATTAATATATTATATATTATTATATAATATATTATAACAATATAGTTATGACATAGATAGATAGATAGATAGATAGATAGATAGATAGATAGATAGATATGTCAGCCACAGCTAATAAGTTGTAACCTTATTGTAGCACCATCCTGAGGATCTGTGTGGGTTTATAGGGGGCATTATTACCAGCCCATGATCTGGTCCCATTTAACACTATTAAGCAGGTGGGCTCTCGCCCTGTGATGGGGGATAATAGTGTTAATAAGGGGCTTTGATGGGCTGTTGTTTTCAGAGAGAATGCCTTTAGGCAGATGGGATGAGACACATGAGTGCAAGTGAAATTGCCATAATCTCTCCAGAACAAGGACACTGTTTTATACTCAATCTGGCATTAAAGCTAATCCAGAAAATACACTTGCTGCAAATAGAATAGAATAAAACAGCTTGGGTCGCTTTTCCTCTTCTAGTCCTAGACATTGCTCCGATAAATAACTACATTTTCTAAATATTCTAAATAAATTGCACCGATCTGAGCGCAATCGTACGAATAAAATAGCCGGAGCAGGTCGCAGGATTGCAAAGTGACATAGGTGAAGAGAATTAGCATAAATCATTATTAGTTATTAGGATTTGCTGTACATGACTGTGTGGCTGGGAAGGACAGAGCAGCTCCAGAGCCCATCTGCCAGCCCTGCCGCAATACATTGCAGAGAAAATAAATGTCCTTACCCCATTACAATGTTCCTGTGTCTGTAGCCAAAAGCCAAACAAAAGCAATAAATATAGAGCTTTTCTCTCCACTATTCAGCTGTGACTGCTCTCATCAGCTCGTCCTCTACAAAAAGCTCCATAGCTGCCTGAAAATATTGCATTTTATATCACCAAAGGGCGATTAATATTGCATTAACTGTATTTAACATTTTCCAGAACCAGTGATCTGCAATGAGCAAATATAGACTGTGTCACAGAAAGTGCCGAATGGCGGAGGAGCCTGCACTTGTTTTCTGGAGTCTTATTATCTTGTCTTGCTTTTTTGTGTATATTTATACTCTTATGGTATATAGTGTGATGTGTTTGAAGTACAGAAAGCCATGCTAATGGTCTGCTAAAGTATTCCGCCTGTGTCTGGAGACGAGCAAGTCTCTGCCTTCATTAAATGTTTATTGTCAACACTTCAGTGAAAGGGAAAAGTCTCCTGAAGTGAATTTCCACTGTAGGAAGCTGTCAACATTTTGTTTTATACTGATCAATGTGTACAAAAGTTTGTATACATTACATTGTGGAGAAGAAAGACAGGAAAATTCTATAGTAAACTCACAAAGGTGAGCCAGGGTTGTGGTCTTGTCGTCTAGTCTGCAGGTGACATACAGGAAAAATCATATATAGTCTCAATAAGGAAGATGGAAGTATATATATACTATATATATATATATACTATACTATATATATATATATATATATATATATATATATATATATATACTATATATGAGAGTATATACGTGTATGCTGGTGTCATTCTATGTAGGGGTGTCTCAGAATATACATGCAAGTATGTATGTCAATTTTGTATGCATATATATATATATATATATATATATATATATATATATTAGATACATGATAGATATAGTTAAATAATTATGTGTACAGATGTATGAGTCTGTTTATGTGTGTATTTAGGTAGGTAAGCAAATCTGTCTCTGTATTTGTATGTGTGTGAAATATATAGGAGTATTTATTTATGTACATTTATGAGTGTGTCTTTAAGATTAGAGATAAACCCACAATGTAAACCTGTCATATACATGTAAAATGTCGGTGTATATTTACATGCATGTAATTGTATTTTAGATATTATATGTATGTGTGTATGAGGAAGTTTTTAGAAAAAATAGATGTACTTACAGTATAATCATGAGTGTTAATATGTATCTGAGTTTAAGAATCATAATTTAAAGTGTGTGTGTGTGTATAAATATATATATGTGTGTGTGTGTGTGTGTATAAATATATATATATATATATATATATATATATGTGTGTGTGTGTGTGTGTTTTGTGCTTACATGTATACAAATTCACATAGTAGTGCATAGTATGCACAAGTATCCATGTATAATATGCTATATAATAAAATATCTGTGTAGTTCTCATTCTTTATTTTAAAAAAATCTATCTACCTGTCTATCTATCTATATTAGATCACCACAATAAACTCTATTCTGTGATATTGTTCTATGTGCCTTTCATATGTTCTGGAACAGTAAAATAAGAAATCCTCCTATTACTAGGTGACCCTACTCTCAAGCACAATGTATTGTAAACCAGGAGCGGGTCTTATATGAATGTATTTTATGTAATACTCCTCCCACTCTGCTGTCTTCACAACAATTACTAAAGTTTTTAATTAGCCTCTTGTTATAATTCATTTTATTAATTTTTCAAATCTCAGTCCATGAATTATTAAGAGCGTCTCAGTAATTGTATTTACAACAATCCCTTTGTAGTGCACGTGATCAGAGTGGTGGTCCTCCATAGTCACAGCTCATGCTGGATTATATGGTATAATTGTAGCCTACAGACTTGTGCTGTACTTTAGCTGTTATGTTATATCATATACGACTGCTGCTTCATATACTGTCCTATTATACCGTCTCCGCAATTTACTCTAAATCACCCTATAAAACTTCTATAGATAAAGTAAGTGTAAACCTCACACCAAACTATGGCTGGGAAATGATGAAGGCAAAAGAGTACATATGTATATGTATATATATATATATATATATATATATATATATATATATATATATATATTCCACTTCTACAATGACACCATCATTATATTCTGACGCGGTTATTAGCAGGTTATTCAGTCATGTGATGACTCCACTTGTTGAATGAGGACAGAAATAGTATTAATATCACAAGAGGGTAAAATCGATAGTATCATGGCAGATATTGTCCATTATTCATTCATGATGCTGTAATCTAAACTGAAGGTTTCTGCTGTTAAATACATTGCACACAATTCAGCCTGAACTCCATAATATACAAGGTGGAAGGAGAACTCTCAGCTCTCTCCTTGCCAATGCTATTCTAGTAGAATAGTCATTTCTGGAGGGAGACATAGAAAGAGAATGAGATTTACAATAATTTCGTAGAGAAGTTTATAGTAGTTAAGTACACAATATAAAAATTACATTTAAATTAGGAATTTTAACTCTTTACTATAACTTCACTTTCCATACAAACCTTTTTACCCTGTTCTTTAGTTAGTATTTATTTTACAAAATTTTTTTTCTTTTACTTGCTTTATATTAATGACCACACACAAATTGTAACTCCTGATATATATATATATATATATATATATATATATATATATATATATATGTACAAATTATAACTCCTAATGTAATTGATAAAACTATATACATATATATATATATATATATATATATATATATATATATATATATATATATATATTGATAACATACACATAGATGGATAGACGCAAATTATAATTCCTGAAGTCATTATTGATATAATATGATATATATATATATATATATATATATATATATATATATATATATTATAATTCCTGATATCATTGATAAAATATGTATACACATACATATATATATATATATATATATATATATATATATATATATATATATTATTGCGTCTAAATATTTATAAACTAGAAGGATGAGGGATGAAGTGTTGATTATCGCGGGACTAGAATTTTACTAGATATATTACCTTTTGAAGGATTCTTTTATGGTTTTTTTTTACAATGATAACAATTTACCATTAGAAATAATTACAAGACGTTTTAGTAGAGAATTCAGCAGCTCCTTATAATAGGGAGAACATCACTGAAAGGTAAATCGTAATACATCGCATAATTTAGGGAGCAATGTATAAGATATATATATATATATATATATATATATAAATTACAGTTTAAATAGAGTGGTTGATGGTTCTACGCAGGCACCATTAATATTTGGCATATCCTGTAATAAATAGGACAAGCTTCCCTTTGATCAGCTGGAGCAGTAGGTGGCATCCTATAGCTGTAATGATCCGCTAACAAGAACCATGTTAGGTCAGCGTTTGATTCTGCTAAAATCGTCTTTAGTGCAAAGAAAATTCTATCAAGCAAACCACTTGACACATAATAATATAACTACAAATGTATTTCCAATATAACAGTAATAAATCACTGGTGAGGGCTGCTCTTACCCACTGTGTATAATTCTACTCTTTAGCTCTAGATTTTATATATATATATATATATATATATATATATATATATATATATATATATATATAAGTAACACATTCAATGATCCACAGCATGGTTTCTTTCATTGTTTGCATTTATTAGAAGTATTCTTGTCACCGTTGCACATCTTCATATTGCAGCTGGCGTACATAAATAAAAATCCAAAAATAAAGGACTTGAATGGGGAAGGAACAGATAAATAAGAAAGAAACATCTGTAGAAACAGGTACAGAAAATGATGAGGCGTCTGGAGAAAATACTCGTGGTCACATTGTCACCATCATGTAAAATATTTACAATATTTGTTCTGCATCACACAATAACTGGACATCAATGTCGTGGATTCTTTTTTTCTTTTTACCTTTTTTGGGTGAAGACAGCCAAAAACAGTGAAGTCACAGCACACACAAAGTCTACCAGATACTAGTCTATGTAGTGCCCATATGCATAGAAAGTTTGCTCTGCAAACAAGGAAATTAAAGGAGTTAAATGATCCCGACTCTTCCTATAAGTCATGTCTGGGTGAGAGCCTTGAGGGTGCTGCATGTTCCGTCAAGGACTCTGACGGGTTCTCTGCCTGAACTAAATCTCGGTGAATGGGAGATATCAGTAACTTTCCAGAACCCTGTACTCGTCAGTAAGCCATAGACACTGCCCTAGTGCAAAACTTTTAATGAGGCAGTATCCCAACAAGTACAGACCTTGAGAAGAACTAAAAGTGAATGCTTTACACATGTGAAGGACAGATAACACCATCATCATCATCATCATCCCTACCCTAGCAATGATCACAGTGAGTGGCTTTAGAGTGCATCCAATTTATGACATGGGGCATCTAACCAAAGCATTAATAGAAAGCAATCGTCATTCCTGGTGTGTCCTCTGACCTGATGGGTAGGAGACAGCCCTCCCTGGGACCAGCAACAAGAAGAGACAGAATGGGGACAGAGGGAAAGAGACAGAAAGACGGAAAATTTCACATTATTGTCATCATCATAATGGTCGCCCTTAGGGCTTCTATGTGATGGCTTTACACGAGTTGTCCTTATCCAGAACAGGTAACACTTCCTTCCCCCTCGCTTTAGAATAAGATGTTTGCAGTCAGTCCTCCCTGGGCTGTTTTATTGTCCATTGGTCCCGACAATAAATAATCTCTTTAATTCTCTTTATTTTAATCCTCCTCTAGTCCTGTTACCGGAGAGATTCCCTCCTCCCTCCAACAGACAAATAAATAAACTCAGAGAAATAAATAAATAAATACAAGAACTAGTTAGTAATTGGCAGAAAACTTCATCCTTTTCTGCTTTTGTCTCTGATTACAGAACCAGACCCGCACCACATTCTTTTTCAGGTCCAGTTTTTCGGCTATGGCCGCGATCTTCTCTGAGGAGGGTCTGGGCTGGACGGCGAAATAAGCCTCCAGGGACCTTTTCTCTGGGGCGGCGATGGAAGTCCTCTTGCGTTTCTTTTCCCCCCCATTAAAGAGTTCGGGCTTGTTCATTTTTTCCCTCTGGGCCCCCTCGGCCTCCTCCAGCCAGGCTTGCAGGATGGGCTTGAGGGCGATCATGTTGTTGTGGGACAGGGTGAGGGACTCGAACCTGCAGATGGTGCTCTGGCTGAGGGAGCCCACCCCGGGAATCTTCAGGTTGGCCAGGGCAGAACCCACGTCCGCCTGGGTCACCCCCAGCTTGATCCTCCGCTGCTTAAAGCGCTCGGCAAAGGCTTCCAGCTCCCGGGGGTCGGTCTCTGAGTCACAGATAGAAGCCAGTCCCGCTGCCGCCCCCACGGCCGAGCCCACCTGCCCTCCCGGTCCATGATGAGCGGCCACCAGCCCCGGGTGCTGCAGGGCGGTCGTCATGTTCATTGCCGCCTGGTGGGAGAGGTGGCTCAGGCCGTGCATGTGACTATGTGCATGGGCCGAGGTGGAGATCAAGCCCCCATTACCTCCGCCGCCACCGCCGCCTCCCCCTCCACCTCCTCCACCACCCCCGACCCCATCATGTCCAGTGGCTGTCATCAGGGCTAGGGACGGGGATGTAACATGGTCCAGCAAGTCTCCGGGCTCCAGGGCTTGGTGGTGATGATGATGGTGGTGGTGATGGTGGTGGGGCAGTGGCACCGAGGAGTTGGACGAGCATGGCACACTGCTCATGGTATGGTAGGTGGCATCAGGCTTGAAGGGGTGGCTCTTGCCCTGGGACACAGCAATATCCACGGCGGCCAACGCTTCGGCCCGGGCCAGGAGGGTTTCATCGAGGCTGGCGAAGATGTTACTCTGCAGCTGGAGACAGAGGACATACAGAGGCTTCAATATGTGGGAGAACAACACAACTACCCAAAACTTCATTCTACACCTTATCATACTAAAAGACAAAGCTTAGAATACTAAAGTCTTAAGGCCAGTCAGGAGTGTGATAAAAGATGAAGCCTAACATGTCAAATGCACTGGAAGTGATGGATATGACAATACAGTACACGGTATATATACTGCATTTATGGGAAATTATGCACATCCGAGCCGAAATATTAAAACACAAATTAATACATAGATGTCATATAACTTATATATAATAAGTATCATATATCCAACAAATAAGAACATGTACACAGTATACAGAATATGTAACATCCATGTGAAATAACACATGTAGACATTCTAATCGAAATTAATATTAACATCTAATTGTCACAAATGAATATATATATGTATTATATATATATATATATATATATATATATATATATATATATATATCAGGAGCCTTTGCACAGTACAAGAATTGTATGGCAGCCACCCCGCGACCAGGGCACTGGCATGGTGGCCACTTACCGGTGGAGTTGGCAAGCAGGCTCTTCTTATTGCTTCAGAGCTGGAGTGCAGGGAGGTGTACTTATGCTCAGGTAAGCTCGGGTGCATGGCAAAGTGAGGCTGCTTGCTGTTCATTGACATCATCTTGGAAGAATTGCATGGAATCCTGAAGTGCCCTTAAAGTGAGAAGAGAAAGTGGCCGGATTGTTGTCGGGGCCAGGTCGTAGTCGGGTTGCTGTGGAGCTGCAGTCGGGTCCTGTGATGGTGACCAGCACACAGGATAAGTGTGCCTCCCTGCAGCCTCTGCTCTCACTTTATCTGTCTGCTCTATTCTACTACTGGGATGAGCTGCTCCTTACACCTGAGCCCCACATCTCGCAGCTCCAGCCATCCTCTAGTATCGCGAGACTGCAGGCTCCAGCCTTGACACTCATCAGCTGTCTGTGGGCTTGTTGCATTTAGTGCTCTGCTGGAAGTGTGGGCGGTGCTGAGGGCTGGGGGCTGCTCCTATACTGACCAGCAGCCAGCAGAGCAGTGCAGGTGCAGCACCTGGAAGGAGCCACTACTGGCCAGCAGCGCACCCTGCACTGACTAAAGCATGCATGACTATATGCTGCTGTGCCTGGCCAGAAAACATCACATCTAAAAGTATATATTATCTGCAATTCACTTGGATGCAATCTATTGTTGTGTTCAAGTATCCATTACAGACTGCGTGTTTTCTAATGGGAAATCCAGGAAAAGGTTTCCCTTCATCATCACTACTTTACCTGGTATATTTCCTATTATGAGACCTTTCAGAAACCTTGACATATGTTATCTGCCTTAGGTTTAATTTTCTAGAACCTTAAATTAGGAAAGGTTAATGTGAAGGTGCTGTACAAATCTATCTATCTATCTATCTATCTATCTATCTATCTATCTATCTATCTATCTATCTATCATCTATCTATCTATCTATCTATCATCTATCTATCTATTATCTACTCTATCTATTATTTATCTATCGTATTTACAAGCAGATATATTAGAATGTAAGCAATAAAATATATCTAATCGAATTCAGGCATTATACATTGTACAAACCAATTGTGAAAGAGTGATGGCAGCATCCCTGCAGCAGCTGAAGAGTTAATTCTGAAGATGCTCAATGGAGAACAGCAGCCCTGTGCAGCTCTGTCTTTGGTACATTCTAATACTCATTTCTATTAGTGGCCATTTACTTTGCACATCGATAAACATATCTGCAATGACAATCTCAATTAGCATTTTAATGAATTATGTCTGGATTGCACGACCCAGAAAAAGTGGCATATAAGGTGTGCACAATAGCTGAGCTGCAGAGCCCCCTCATCCTGCTGACCCCATGGACACAGACACATTGCTATTAGACACAGCTCATCATTGCAACCACTCACTGGGATTCTCAGCGCTAGAATAGAGGAGGGGGAGAGGATGCCATTCATTATGTCATCTCTGGGGATGCATACATGAAACTTTAAATCACATGGGCATTGGCTAGAAACCAAGCAATTCCTAGACATTAGGATATTAAGTTTGGTCAATGATGGATATTGATAATAAGATGTTTACACGCAACTTGACCACCTAAATAACTGTATGGAATAGTGAAGGGGGGAGGCAATTGGCATTTTAAAGGGAAAGGTCTTTGGACTTGTGCAGGCTGACACCATGCCACATAAAACCTAATTTCAAAGAGAATAAGAAATGCATGGAAGTCAGTGGTAAGTGATTTGTCTACTGGGAGAAGGATTAGGAGACATTCAATCTGCAAGGCCTCCTTGTGAAGAAAAAGTAAGTAATGCAGAATGAAGAAGAGCAGTCCTCCAGGATTGTCTAATTGTCAGCAAACAAACACAACAAGCACCAAATAAATTGTCTTTATGGCACATTCCACAACACTAATTACTTGGGAGACATCTCTCTTGCCCATCAATGCACTTGCTACTCCATCACACAGGACATAAAAGCTTCTGAAAACCGCATGTTACTTAGATTGCACATGTGCACACTCACCTTGGCAGTGACAAGTATATGGGTTTTACACCCTAGAATCAGAACTTTCTACTTCCATTACCGTATCTCCTAAAGTGTCCTACAGGTGGATGAGCAGAAAGTCTTTTCATGTCCAAGTCAGGGCTTTCCTGACATCAGCAAAGACTTACTAATTACTGATGTACAAACTGCAATTATTTCCTTTACTGGTAAAGTGTAGAATGTTGTCAGATTAAAAATTGAAAGGCTTCTTATTCCCTGGAAGATTCCCTGATGGAGGAAAGACAGCTGATTGACTTCTGAGCAGACTGCTGGAAGCTTTGCCTTTTGCCATAGTAATTGGACGATGACAGCAGTGAACAGAGCAATGTAATGTACAGTCTAACTTGTTGTATAATACTTAGCATATACAATGTACAGTCTGACTTATTGTATAATACTTAGCACATACAATCTACAGTCTGACTTACTGTATAATACTTAGCACATAGATACAATGTACAATCTGATTTATTGTATAATACTAATCACACAGATAAAATGTACTGTCACTTATTTTATAATACTTACCATATACAATGTACAGTCTGATTTATGGTATAATACTTAGTATACAGATACAATGTACAGTCCCCCTTATTGTATAATACTTAGTATACAGATACAATGTACAGTCACTTATTGTATAATACTTAGCATTCAGATACAATGTACAGTCTGACTTATTGTATAATACTTAGCATTCAGATACAATGTACAGTCTGACTTATTGTATAATACTTAGTATACAGATACAATGTACAGTCTCCCTTATTGTATAATATTTAGCATTCAGATGCAAAGTACAATCCCACTTATTGTATAATCCTAAGCATACAACAGATGCAATGTACAGTCTGACTTATTGTATAATACTCAGCATACAGATGCAAAGTACAATTTCGCTTACTGTATAATACTTAGCATATACAATGTACAGTCTGATTTATTGTATAATACTTAGCATATACAATATACACATGTGGAGAGATCTTTCAGTCCCCATTTTGGTTCACAGTAGCCCGAGCATGTACAAAAGGGGGCAGGAAAAATAGTTGCCTTGTCATGTAACACATTGCCCTGATTTATTATAAAATTTTAACGAAATCATACATATTTTAGCAGCCTTTAATCACTGCATGAAATTTTAATTCATGAACTGTAGCGCGTTTAAATAAATGAAGTGTTAATTCATTAGGATTAATTAATTTGTTAAAGGATTGTGTGCAAGGTTAAGGTGGGAGAAAACTCTGGTGTTAGTTTGGTGACTTAATAATGAGGTTTAGTTAGCAGTAAAACGCTGGAGCTGGGCTGGATGTACAGACAGGAGGATAAACATCGAGCCACAACACAGCAGGTATAGGAATGAGCTTTATCTTTGTAGGATAGAGATGGCTCACAAGCAGACAAGACACTTCTATGGTGCTGCCGGCAGCAGAAGGGTTAAGCCGTCTATTAACCCCATCAGATGTTGACTGCTGCTGATTAGGGCCACTTCAGTGTGAATGGGATCAAATAATTCAGTGGCATCCTCTGGGGAATTGAGGCTTGTATATCCAGAACCTCTAGTATGGATAATGAGGTTACACCACATAAAATCCTGGCAAGGGTCATCGGATTAGGCCACAGGCAGAGTACATTTTATTTAGGTAATCAGTGAGGATGAAATGAGGAGGACCCTTGTGAGGTCTGTCTGCTGCCTGGCATGGCAGGAATTTACATGGCAGCTTCTAGTTTTCATTACTGTTCATAATTAAGAGATGCAAACGAATCAGTTCAATCAGGTGGTAATAACATGTCCCAGCTACATAATAATTGTATCCCATAATATAGTGACTAAGAACATAAGGTAGATGTCCTGCAAGTGGTGCTCACAGTGACCAGCCATGACCCTGAACATGATGGAAGGAACTCGGGTTTGTACTATACAGCTCATGTAATTTTATAGAGATAGAATATATAGAGAGATATGTTCACTCATATAATTATATATATATTTATATATGAGTATATACTTAATTCTAAATATTATTTCTATTTATTTATATATACATAAAATGTTATGGCTTTCATTTATGGCTTTCTGGTACCTGTAGGATCAGGTAGGTCATCTACTCGGGTGCCATCTCTAGGGTTAGATCGTAGATGATATTAGTAAATATGGAAATATAAGAGGAAGATTAGCAGAGAATGAACATCCTGATTGTGCATTTAGTGAGAGATTTACAAGGTTTCTTTGATGAGACATTGACATTTCCCTGATTAATTAAAACTCCTGCCCTAAGATGTACTGTTTTCCTATAAACATTTACAACTTCAACAACCATGTTTTATTACCTAATTATACTCCTTCACTTTAGTACTGAGATGTGAGACGTGCTGTGTGTAGTTATACATATATATATATATATATATATATATATATATATATATATATATACTCACACATTTTATAATATATATATATATATATATATATATATATATATATATATATGCACACATGTTTTATAACTATCTATCTATCTATCTATCTATCTATCTATCTATCTATCTATAAATCTATCTATCTATCTATCTATCTATCTATCTATCTATCTACCTAGAAATATATCTAGCTATTTATAGTAATATAAGTTATGGAAAGTGTTAATTTACCTATCTGTAGCCATTTACAGTTAATGTATCTCCTTAGCATGAATTTTCCATAGACAATTAAATTCTACTTGGCCACATGTTCCAATGGCCATTTCAGCTGCATGAGGCTGCTGTACAAGCACTGTACATACAGGTGTGAGGGAATCCTATTAGGAATTGCTCCATTTACAAATCTGTGCTATCACTGCTTACTGTTTGTCAATATGCCAATCAGATACACAGTTAACATTTCACACTCCCCTGACTCATTTACATGACAGAGGAGCAGATGCTGCATTTGCTACTTTTTATGAGCTGAAGCAGAACTAGCGCTGTCACAAAAATGGTGCTAAACACACACTCCAGCCACTAAACCCCATGGCTATCTGATACATGCATGCACTGACCTCAGAGATAAAATAAATAAATAATAACTATCCTGTCATATAGAAAAAAAATTGTGATAATGAAATTAATGAAAAATGAAATAAATCCATACACTTTGAGATCAGTTTGATCCCTATGAAAGTTAGGATTTATCAGAGATCATAATAAATACAGCAAACATATACAAGTAGCATTTTGCTATTAGAGTGACTTCACATCTTGTATGATTCCTTACACTGGTCGGTGCCACAAATGCAGCCAAAAATAGGACACACTTCATAATTTGCGGTCCTTGAATACGGCATGGACACAGATGAAAAAATTGCAATTGTATGCCTGGTCCCCTAGAAATGAATGAGACCATACTTTTATCTGCTATTGTAGACTGTGTGCATGAGTCCTTAGGTCTATTCAGTGATCTGTGACAAAAACTGACAAAGATACAACCTATTCACTTTAATGGACCATCAAAAAAACGGACATGTGAATAGCCACACTAAAATCAATGGCCCAAATTTATTAGTAGTTCAATGGGCAATTTGCTAACGCTGGATAATAAATCTGGCATATGTTTAGACTGTCTAGTCTAAGTTTATGCCACCTTTCTGTTGGTTTACTTTCAGACAGAATTTTATGACACGATTTTAGCACATTACATCTAGCAAGTCAAAAAATTTCTGCCCAAGATGCGTCACACTAGTCCAAAGATGTGCCACATTGCACCAAAGATCAACAAACTAATATCTAGTCATAACCACAATAGTAAATTTGGCCCAATGTGTATTAAAAATTACCATTACAAATGTGATGGCCATTACAAAATTGGCAGTAAAAATGCATTTTTCCTGTTCATGTGAATAAGATAGGCACAGAATAGCCCACATTTCTGCAGGTGAATCCTTGGGTTGGCCCCTGGGCAAGATGGGCCCTCAATTCACCTTGGCATGGCACAGAACACTCTTTGTCCTTCATATAGATACTCATTTTCTTATGGTAGAGTTGGAAGGGACCTCAAGGGCCATCGGGTCCAACCCCCTGCGAGTGCAGGTCTTCCTAAATCATCCCAGCTATATGTTTATCCAGATTCCGCTTGAAGATTTCCATTGACGGAGCGCCCACCACCTCCAACTCATCATGTAGCAACTCAGTCAGGCTCAGTGTATGTATAATATATGGGTAGATTACTTAAATTATTTATTTATATACTCTGTAGACACATTGTGCAGGTGAAATGACATAGGTATGAGGCCAACCAGTATCCTTCCTTCCGGGCCCCATCTTCTCAATTTTATTTTGCAGCATTTTGCAGCTGTCTGAGGCCTGCTGCTGTATGAGCACATACCCCTGGCTCACTGAGCTAAGAGAGCCCTAGTCCATGATGACAGCTAGGCCGCAGGGGCTGACAGGGACCCCAGGAGGGAAACAATCAGAGGCAAGGGCTAGGCAGCAAGCCACTACTGGAAAATGCATTTATGTTGGCGACATTTTAGAAATGTGTTAGGTACTATTTGTGTGTAGATGTATACTGGGCTCCCAGAATTATAATTTTTTTTTAAACTGTAATTTTTATTGAAGAATTTTTTGAAATATACAAAACAACAACGCATACTGAGCCCGAAAACCAAAAACATGAATATGAAAGAGAGGGAAAAAAGGGAAAGGAGGGGGAGGGGGTTAGAGACCATTCAAAGTACAATACACATCCCAGGGTGACCATATAGCCTGGAAAGCCTCAACGGTATGGTTAAGTGAGGCCGTCAGATTCTCCATACTGCGCACATCCAGATCCGGGCAGGTAGGAGGAGAGACCTGCTTCCAGCGGAGGGCAATAAGCGTCTTAGCTGCAGTGCATAAATAAAGAAACAATTTAGAAGATTGTTTGCCAAGATGTATAGGTGGAAGATTCAGGAGGTATGTAAGAGGGTCTAGCGGAACCCCACAAATAAACAAAGCCTCCGTAAGGGACTTAACCTCCAACCAGAAGGGGTGAATCCCCGCGCATTCCCAGAAAATGTGATACAGAATGCCAGCTCCGGCTCCACAACGCCAACAATGGGGAGAAATAGGGCTCCCAGAATTTATTTTATTGCTGGGGCCCTAAGCACCCTAACCCTAGTCTTGAAAGCTGGAGGGAATGCAGAGAAATCTACTGGTCATCCACAATTATCGCCACATAGTTTTGGTTATTTTTTTGCTGTAGGGATTTTGCAGAGAAAAACAAAGTTGAATGTTCCTTTGCACATCAGCAGTGTTTTCACTATTTCTGGCCTTAGGCATAGACTCTTCACACCAGCTGATAATACAGCTATGACTGATCCATATTTGAATGGATCCCAATGACTTATAACACAGTCTGACAAGTTCCAGTCATAATTAACCCATCAGCGACTAAGAACATAATAGTACATCATTGGTCTTGTAGGGGTGTATGGAGAAGGCAAAGGACTGTATAATATAGCCAGCACCCGCCACTAACAGCTGCAATCAATGCCGATGCTAATCGCATTAACACTTGAGATGCCCACGGCATCAAAAGTGCACAGGTCGCCAAGGACGTTGCCGTTTTTTACCAATCGCTGCCCTCTGGAACAAGTGTGCCTGCTGAGAAATGGAGTTAACAATAGCTGGAGTGCTGAAGGTTGCTGATCCCTGTTTTAGTCTATGGCCCCACATTGTGGCCTTAGACTAAAACAAAGAAAGAAAAAAAAACTGCTTTTTTGTTGAAAATTTTGATGTTTTTTGGGTCTTTTTTTAGCCATAGTCAAGAGTGGCTTCAAAAGGAACGGGAAATATGAAGGAAGCATGTGTACTTCTCCTTTCTGATAAAGTAACTCCTGGCTTTAGACCCTGAGGGGGCCCCAAAGCACATTCTTCCATATAAAATATACAATTCTAAATGGCACAAGATATGTAGGGGCCCCATTACAAATTTTGCAGTGGGGCCCAGGAGCTTCAAGCTACATTTCTGTTTGTGACTCTCCCATTCATTTGACAGAAACTAGAAGAAATTCATATGCTTGTTACTAAAAGAGTCAGGTTCATATAAATGGAACCGATTTTCAGTTGCAAATGTGCTGAATGTGAATCCCCCTACATGGAGGACTTTGTGTCCGTGGAAAAAAACCAGACAAAAAGCGGTGAGGCTGAAAACGCTCATGGGCGGTCACCTTTGAAAACCCATTCAAATGAATGGGTTTTAAAGGGGCTCTATCAGCAAAATTATGCTGTATAAGCCCCACATATGCGTGAATAGCCTTTAAAAAGGCTATTCAGGCACCGCTAATCTTATTTTAAATCCCGCTCCCATTTTAAAACAAAACTATAAAAACAAATATGTAAATCATACCCGAACGTGCACAGTGGGCTGTTGTGCATGATCTGACGTCATCTTCTGGCACGCCTACCTCTTCTTTCTTCTTACAGCGATGCCCTCTGGTCTCGGCTCTTCCGCGGCTTCATCCTCGTCTTCTTCCGGCTGGATTGCTTGAAATCCCATGCCTGCGTAGTAGCACATCCCTCCGGAGCGCTACTGTGCAGGCTTCGGCGCCATTTTTATCAATGGCAGTTCGCGAGCATACTGCGCATGCACAGTACGTTCGTGTAGTTCTAAGAGATCTGAGTATGTAACATAGTATGCTCAGTTCCCTTAGAACTACATGCTAGTGAACTGCCATTCATAAAAATTGTGCCGAAGTCTGCGCAGTAGCACTCTGAAGGGAAGCGCTACTATGCAGGCACAGGATTTCAAGCAATCCAGCCGGAAGAAGACAAGGATGAAGCCATGAAAGAGCCGAGACCGCATCGCTGTAAGAAGAAAGAAGAGGTAGGCGTGCCAGAAGATGACGTCAGATTGTGCACGACCGCCCACCGTGCACGTTCGGGTATGATTTACATATATGGTTTTATAGTTTTATTTTAAAACGGGAGCGGGGTTTAAAATAAGATTAGCGGTGCCTGAATAGCCTTTTTAAAGGCTATTCACGCATATGTGGGGTTCACATAGCATAATTTTGCTGATAGAGCCCCTTTAAAGCTGACCGCTGACAAGTCGTCTGCTGTCCGGTTTCCCCGGTGTTTACCATGGAACCCCAGCGCGGACAACAGCGGCAGTTTGAACGTCGCTTACGCCACAACTAACGCTAGGTTCACACCTGCGTTCTTCTTTCCGTTCTGTGGTTTCCGTCTTCTGCATGCCAGAAGACGGAAAACACAGACCGGGTCCGGCCGTGAGCGGCCGTGAGCGTTTTATGCTCTCCGCCGCGAAACCGGATTTTTTTATCCGGACACAGAGTACTGCATGTCCGACTCTGTGTCCGGATTATAAAACCCGGTTTCGCGGCGGAGAGCATAAAATGCTCACCACCGCTCACGGCCGGACATCTCTCTCACCCATTCAAATGAATGGGTGAGAGAGACTCCTGCAGGTTTCCGTCTCCTGCCTCTGTTTTAGGCAGGAAACGGAAACCTGAACTACGGAGTTCACAACGCTGATGTGAACGAGCCGTAACACAAACCATATTCCTCCATTCTCTTGTGAGTTTTTTTTCACTGCAAGAGAAATTTCAAGTGTGGTTAGTTTTAGGCTGAGGCCCCACATTGCAGACATGCAGTTTTTTTTTAATGCAGATTTTGCTGCGGCTTTTTGAGACAAATCCAGGAGAGGTTTGAGCAGAAGGTAGAAGTATAAGAACCTCCTATATATTTCCAGTTCCTTTTGTAGCGTATCACATTGAAAGCAATAGGGAAAAAAGCCTCCCATTGATTTCAATAGGTAGTGCTCATATGCCGGCACCCATTCAAGTCAATGGGAGCTGGTTTTTACGCGCTCATTCTGACCGTCTTTTACGTTCAGAAAGAGCGGAGCGTATACTCCTTGTGAAGGCTCCCTTAGAAGAAAAACTCTTGCGTTTGATACATGTGGAACATGTCACCTTTGACTGCCCCATTCTCCTTGTCTTTAAATGAAAGTGAATGGGTCTACAAAACAGTTTTCCTTTAGTTAAACATTCCTTCCGCTACTTTCTGCAGGTGTCATGTTGTTCAAGTACTCTAAAAATAGACATTACAGCCAACCTGAGAGAGTTGCATCCTGTTCTAAAGATGGCTATTCACATATTATGCTGCTTCGTTTTGCATACAGAAAAGAATGACTGAAGGTGAGAAGAACAGAAAATACACCATTAACTGCAATGCAGTAAGTGATGTCAATAAAAGGGGCGACTTCTGCACCCCCAATAACATTTAGCAGCTTTTATATTGACTGTGTTATGAAGTACAGTGAGCCTTCATGTTACAATATTATTTGACTCCAGGACAACCATTGCAAACTGAAATCATTTTATCTTGAGATTCTAGTTCTATGGAAAACAAGTCATTTATTCTGAAGACCCCAACATGTACCCCAAATATATAAAATAGGTTACAGAAGAATGATCACATAACTAATCTAGACATAGCAAACCTTCACACATAAAAGTCAGAAAAAGCTCCTATGAGCTGAAAATCACTTTCTATGATGGTGACTTTAAGTGTCCCAAAAAGTATGTAAAGTGGACCCGAAAAATACTACAGAGCAGCTTGTCATGACGCAGGTAAAGAGAAATACAGAACATGTAGTACTGCACTATACTGTAGAAAGGCGCTAATAGTTGGCCACTCACTGCATCCACTTTACTATTAGGGTAAGTTCACACGTAGTTTTTTGGTCAGGATTTTGAGGCAGTATCCACATCAAAATACTGACCAAAAGGACAGCTCCCATTGAAATCAATGGGAGCCGCTCAGGAGTTTTTTTCCGGGAACTGTTTCTTCCGGCTCCCGGAAAGAAGAAGCGAGGTGCTCATTCTTCAGGCCAATTCGCCTAGTGATTCAGCCTGGACACTCCCTCCTCTGGACTAGGCCCATTCATTGGGCCTAATCCGGAGCTGAGTGCGCGGCTGGATGCCGATGCAGTGCATCGGCTTTAAGTTGCGGATACCCAGCTTTTGGACTGGAACCTGAGGCAGCCTCCGCCTCAGGTTCCGGTCCAAAAAACCTTGTGTGAACTTACCCTTACAGAGGCTTTACCAGTGAAATGACGATTTGTTGGAAACTCCAGACAGCATTGTATGTTGAGTCAGGTTTCAAGATATTGTGGTCCAGAAAAGATCATTGTATGTTGAAAATATTGTATCCTACAACCATTATACATTATGTGACCGCTGTACATGACACCTTGGAAAACTGCATGGGAGAGACAAGAGACCAAGAAATGATAGCCAGGATTTGTTAAATAACTGTAGTTTATCCACTGTGATCCAGAACAGAGAGACTATGATTTAGGACTCTCACACTGATTCCAACGTCCCATTCAAGAATACAAGACTTCCCATAGTTTGGATTGCGCTACCTTGCATACCATGTAAACGTTTCTTCTATACTCCTTTCACAGATCTTTTGATTTTGCATGTTCTTCCTTGTTATAGTTTACACGCTTTTCACCCCTATATAATCCATATTTGTAGCTTGCGGAGACTGGTTGGCTGGAGCACTACACAAAGGGCACCTTTTCTTGGTTGCATCACTTTCCTTTAGAATACAATCCTCTCTTTTTTGTGTTGGAGCGGTTTACTCAATCAATTTCTGATTTTCATAATAAAAATATGCAAATATTAGCGTTGCAGCCCACAGTTTCCTGCCTAGTGTGTAGTACTCATTATTAGTCTGCGGAGGCTATATGGTGAAGAAATTTGAAACTAGTGAAACATTTCCAAATGTGATTTTACTGCAACGGACACTTGAGGTTGTAGCTCAATCCTAAGGACGTATTCACATGTCACAGTGTGCATAGACCCTAATTCAGCTCAGACATCATTTTATTCTGGGCACTTGGTGTTATAAATGCTGAATGCTGCCTATCCAATGTGAAGAGTCTCTCAACTTGCCCTCAATGTGCCCAAAAGGCAAATTTCAACAGTTCAAAAACCTCAAACAAGCTGAATAAAGGGGCATTTACACTTGCACCTGGTGTCCGCCCTGTGCCAATCTGCCGAATTTCCATCCTCAGCCCCGAGAAACTGGACAGGTGACGGCTTCCCGGCGGTCAGCTTTAAAACCCATTCATTTCAATGAGTTTTTAAAGGTAACCGCCGGTGTCTGCCTGCGGCCTCTCTGGGAAACAGTTTTTTTCCGGCCGGACACAAAGTCCTCCATGTCCAACTTTGTGTCTGGCCAAAAAAAATGGTTTCCCCGTGGAGAGGCTGCAGGCAGACACCGACAGTTACCTTTAAAAACCCATTCAAATTAATGGATTTTAAAGCTGACCATAGGGAAACTGTCCTCTGTTTAGTTTCTCGGGGCTGAGGACGGAAACCCGGCCGAGTGGCACAGGGCGGACACCGGGAACAAGTGTGAACTCCCCCCTGGGGGTCCACCTGGAGCACTTTGGGAATCACTGCTCTATAGGAAGATGGTGCTAACAGCAAATCCGAGGAGGTATTATTTGCATATTCCTTACCAGAATTCTTAGCAGGGCATATATAGTCTATAAGTCCCTGTACCAGTCTCTCCCTAATAAGAGACATTTTTCCTTCTGTCCCTTTCCCTGCAGAAAGCCAGTGCACATTTGCCTAAACCGAGTGTGTGTGTTTACGGTGGAGTCTGGAGGAATATATGTCGTCTGACAAGTGTTTCATGTATATGGATGCTTTAGATGTTTATTATGTGGCGGGCTCATATTTAGTCCTATCATACAAATGATGTATTTGGTTCTGACCAGCTTCTCTGTTGATTGGACAGTTCGGTGCATTTGTTTCAGGCTTAGCAAACAATGGCTGTCTTCATTAGGAAGCAGGGATATAAAAGGACAATGGTTGTGTAATCACAAGGGAATGTAATGAGGACAAGATGCATGGGGGAGTATTTAGCACCATTTAGCGGTGTAATGTGTATCAGATTTTAGGCCAGGTGCAAACCTAAACAATGACGGAAAATCATTAGCTTGGTAAACAGAACCAATGGTCTCCTGAGTTCGTCTCTAATACTGTACCTAACAGCATCATTTAGAAGCCAGCCTCACATCTCTCCACTTTCTAATGAATTTCACTGCCCTCAGCAGGAGATCTTTTTCTCATTGCTCAATTAAAAATCTGCCTTGTGTTCCCCTTCCTCTTTCAGCTAGGACCTTCACTTTTTCTATTGTCATTGTGATTCCATTGTGGCTTTAAGGATAGACAGACTTGGCAGTTCCGGATACCATGAAACATTGAAGAGCGCAGTTATAAAACGGGATCATTTGGAATAAGTAATGACTGCAAATATATTCACAAACAAATATCATTGGAGCTTGATTTGGCAAATCCATTTAATTATGTTTGAGGAAATCTTAATCACATATTTCACTAGCTAACGGGAATACACAGAACGGCTTTACTTCTGCTTCATGAATGTAACCGAAATGTAGAATACAGCGCTATAACAATTACTATACATTCACACATTTATTAACAAGAATTTTGACTTATTTGGCTGCGCTTCATTACCCTTTAGAGCTAAGGCACGGCTAATTGAGACAGCTCGCTGACAGATTAATGTCTTTCTGATTTGGCACACTACATCCAAGGGAAAACAATGGTTTCAATAGCCGGGCTCAGTGACTAAATTAGCGACACGAGATGGACATAAGGGGCCAAGTCATTAAAGGCAGATAAGTGTACCTGCGGCTCCCAAAGCCTCTTCTGCACTCATTTACATCACACTGTATTTATGAAGCATTCTTATCATGTCTACAAGGGGGGTTTACAAGAGCAGATATAGTCCAAGGCCTTAACCACTTCATGACAGGACAGTTTTTCTTTTTACTTATATGGCTAAGGCTTTGTTCACATCTGCGTTGGAGTCTCCGTAAGAGAATTAGTTGCAGATTCTGCCGAAAATCGGTGGAGAGAAAAGTCCTGCACGGAGGGCCTTTCTCTTCGCCGGTTTCAGTATAAAACTGGACACCCAACCCAGTTATAGTCTATGCAATCCATAGGTGACTGCTGTTTTAGTGGACGGGCTCTCTGTTGTTCGGGTCCCACGTCTGGCGCAAGTGTGAGCCTAGCCTGCGTGGTCAAAAATTTGGCAACATACAGTAAATGGGAATGGCAGAGTCAATGGCTCTTACTCTGGAACAGCCTTAAGTACGTGTGTTGTTCGAAATGTGATAAACAATGGCACATTTACTAATGTGGATTGGCCTGGAAAGTGGACAATAATGAACCTCATCATGTAGAATTTTTGGTGCATCTCTGCTTTGAACCCCGCTCGCCACTTTTTTAGACAGTGGGTGGAGTGAGACATTTAAAAAAGGGTATTTTTTTTTTTTTCCCTAACACCAGAAATCTGGAGTAAAATAATATTATAATCACCCTTGTGTTTTAATTTTGGGCAATTTTTATAGTAGCTAGTTATATTTTCAATTAGGCGTAAATGATGATTTTTAGATGACAAATCACTGAAAAATAACACATTCACCTGAGGTTAGATGAAGCAATGGTTGTATGCAGGACGCAGACAGAACCAAATGATATGTGGTGGAAATAGCAAAATGCTAGTGATACAACCTCTCACACATCTACAATCCATGAGAGGATAATCCAACACAATATCTGCTGACTTGTTTAAGAGTAACTGCACAGCCATAATTGCACAAACACAAGATGGGGCTCCTTGTGCTACTGAATCTAGTTTAGCAGAGTAATATGCTGTGGGTCTCTGCTGTGCACCATGGGCTTGTGTGAGAACTGCAGCAGCATGCCCATTCATCTCTGTGCAATGCAACCTAAAAAGTTTGTCATCGTTTGGAAGACCCAAAGCTGGAGCACTAGCAAGGCTCTCCTTCAGTAGACGGAAATTCTCTACTCCTTGGTCTGTAAAAACAAGACAGTCTGGTTTTAGACAGTCATAAAGAGGTTGCATTAACATGGAAGCATTTGGTATCCATGCCCTACAGTAGGAAAGTCTGTAAATGTCCAACATTTCTCGGAATGGGTATATATATTATATATTTATTTGTAAATGTAGATTGAGCGCCCCACATAGAGCTCACAATGTACATTTTTTTCCCTATCAGTATGTCTTTTTTTGGAACATGGGATGGAAATCCATGCAAACACGGGGAGAACATACAAACTCCTTGCAGATGGTTTTTTGCCCTTGCCGGGATTTGAACACCAGGACTCCAGCGCTGCAGTGCTAACCGCTGAGCCACCGTGTGGCCCCCCAATGGGTATATTCTGTATTGCTTTGATCCTGTCTGGCAAAAGATGTTTAACCCCTGCAGATATGCAGTGTCCCAAAAATGTAACAGTAGCACAACAAAACTAACTAGTCTTTACTTACTCTGCATCCTTTTTCAAACAAAGAACAAAGAAGTGAGAGGCTGGATTTCACACACTGAATTTTGTTGGGGCAGCACAGTAACAGATCAGCAACATATTGTAGAAGCACCACTCAGGTTCTGGTTCCCAGTCACTGAGAATCTGAGTCATGGCAGCTGTATACATGCTGAAATTTCCAAAACTGTGCCGGTTTTGGAAATCGCGATGTGTCCTACCACAGTTTTTACCACAAAGTGGGTATGGGGTGTGCTAGAATCCCATCCACTTTGCCCTTACTGTAAAAAGCCGTGATTTTTCCCATGGCGTTTCTGCTGCGGGAAAATCGCGCTGATTTCGTCCCGTGGGGTCACGGCCTTACCCTCTAGCCGAGGTTTTTTTTCTGTGCATTTTGTGGACTATTGATTTTTGATCCGTGAGCATTATTGGCCATTTTTTAGGGCTGCGAGTTACATTTTTTTTCTTTTTAAAATACAAATTCATATATAAGTGGCACCCTTCCATAAAAAGTCTACGTTGTCTTTTTATTTCTCTCACATACGTGCTCAGGAAAGTTTTAAGTTTTTTTAAAATTTTCATAATTTTTAAAATTTGTAGCTTCAAGCTATTTAGCCATTGATTACAAAAGCCGAACCACCCATGTCACGCCACTAGCTCTATAGTTGAGAAACACGCGGACAGATTTACAATTTTCCTATGCCAGTTTTCTGGTTTGTGACAAGTCTGGTATAAATTATTATTTATGTCTAAGTCAGCTATGAGTTGGTATATATTTTAGTATCATGAGATTTTAGGATCACCAAATGATACGCCTAATTTATGACGATGCCTGTATTAGGAACTGGCTTAGATTTCCCGTATAACTCACGGCAGAAAACTGTTGTGAGTTAAGGCTGAAAAATTGATTGAAAAATAACAGATATTGCAGATCCGCTGAATTAATCGATATGAACTTGCTCACATTGATTATTTCAATTATTTTCCAACCTACGGTAGGTCATCCTGACTCACTGTCATAGGTTAAAGGATATGTCACTAATTTATTGATCTGTGAATAACCCAAACCAAAATTTTGTGACATGGCTGACATATAAATAGGGGGCATGGTATGTAAAAAAAAGGGAGGGTCCTAAAATAATCATTTATTAATCGTTATCGAGGAAAGTGGTAAACAATGCACAAAGAGGTAATGTGCCGCATCTTTGGTGCATGAGAGGGCTTTGCGCAACTGATGCAACACATTTTGTGTAGGACTTTTGCTTCGGGCTGTCACAGCCTTGATAGTTTGCTATACTACAAGCAGTGGCATAAGGCTATGAAGAGTCAAAAAAATAAAGAGGAATTCCAGGCAGATGTTCGCCTCAAATTCCAGTTCATATTCTGACGTGTGAACAGGGGACTGTTGTCATCCATTACAGATTTGTCTGCATCACGGAATATCTTTGATTGATGCAGACTAATATACATAAAAATGTTCACTATATAAGTAATACAATTTCTAAGGGGCAATGCACAGAGTTTTTTGGCGCTTATTTTGACACTGAATCCACATCAAAATTAGCCTCCAAAAAGCCTCCCAATAAAATTCTATCGGTAGGCTTTTTTGGAGGCGGATTCAGCATCAAAATAAGCGGCAAGAAAACTCAGTGTGCACTGACTCTAAGCCTCTGCCATTCACTCAGCTGAATCTCCCCAGGTCCTCGGTCAGTGTCTATCTACACATTTCAGGTGATGACATTTCTAACAGTTGCAGTCAATCATAAGCCACAGTAGTGATCTTAATCTTAATCCATCATCGCTACAGTGGCACAACGGGTCGTGTGTCAACACACCATGTCATGCCACAACACTGAAGTCAGGAATCTAAACTAAGAAATGTCAAAAAGGTCTCAATGTTGGGTTTAGATAAACAGGACCATTCTCATGTCTTCTACTAGGCTGCAGGTAAAGCCCGAGTAGACCATGACGTTAGGACAGCGATGTCTTGAGCCACAAGGAGTCAGAAGAAAAAAAAAAAAAAAAAAAAAAAAAAAAAAAAAAGGACTATAACTACTAATCTACGGATATCATGTCTATTCCATGCAGAGAGTGTGGACACCAACAGTGGAAGTCTTATCAGGTAGAAGAAGCCAACTGAACATGCAGAAGGTGACATCTAGGAAGTAATGAAATGACAAAGGAAACTTGAAACAAAAATGAAATGTGGCTTCTTTATTGTTCTCATTAGGAAATCAAAAGGTCAATCTGCTACAAAAGTGATAAAATTAATAAAATGATCAACTTATACACGACTTAAAAAAATCCAAAAACACTAGGGTACTTCTAATCATTTTTTTCAAACAAGTTTTGTTTCTCAGCAGCAATTGAGACATTAATGAATATTGCAATAGACTTTAAAGAGGACCTTTCATGTCCTCGGGAACATGCGGTTTTATATACTGCTAGAAAGCCAACGGAGTGCTGAATTCAAAGCACTGTCTGTTTTCCTGTGATGTGCCCCGGGGTAAGAGATACCGGTGACGTTACAGATCTCTGCCCACTGTCAGAACAGCATTCCTGATGGTCTAGCTGGGCTGTGAGGAACGCCCCTCCCCCAGTACTTATCCATAGCCCTGTACTGTCAGAGGGGGCATTCACTACTACCCAGCGATGACACTAAGCTGTGAAGAATGTCCCCCAGTACTAGTCTATGGTCGAGTACAGTCGGGAGGGTTGTTCCTCACAGCTAAGCATCATTGCTGTGCGGTAAGGAATGCCCCCTCTGACAGTACAGAGCTATGGACGAGCACTGGCGGGAGGGGCGTTCCTCACAGCCCAGCTAGACTGTCTGGAACACCCTTCTGACAGTGAAGAGATATTGCTACAGCACCGATAGCTCTTCCACCAGGGCACAGAACAGGAAAGCCGACAGTGTGCTGAATTCAGTGCACTGTTTGCTTTCTAGCAGTGTATAAAACTGCATGTGCCTGAGAACATGAAAGATCCTCTTTAACAACAGATTTTGGCTCTTTTGTGGGAAATCCCTTGCTAAAGTGCACTCTATGTCGTCTATGTATCCTTTGCCTTATTTCTCTCTCTGACTTCACACCAGAGTACAGGGGAGTACAGGATCTAATAAAGCACAGTTATAATTCGCCATTATAAAACATAGAACAGTGCTTTTGGTGTCATATGAAAGGAGAGACTGCAGTTATATTTGAGAAGAGTTTATCAGTTAAAAACAAAAGAAGAGAAGAAGCTACATTACTACAATTAATAATAATTTCATTTGACAAAAACTATTACTGTACAACACAATCTCGACTCAGCGCTTTAATGACTTAGAAGGACTATCACTAGACCAGTTTGTAATTTTTCGTTTTGCTGAAGGACTGTCACTGTAGGTGACACCATGGGACAGCCGGGTTAACTTCGATGTATGTCCTGCCTCTCCTGAAGTATCATGCAATAGAAGTTCCTCTTTAGCTTCTAACATTGATTTACACGAAACAATATCTGTATTTGGCAGATGGCCTTGAAAGTTTGTATCCTGGATAGCATCAGCTGGCCTATTCAGAAAAAATTTAGAGTCTTCACCATCACAAACTGCAGATGAAGAACATGGAGCGCACGAAGCAGACGCAATAGGTTCTCCACCTTGGTAAGTTGAAGGAGAACCTCCAGATTCTTTGACTTTAGAGTGACTTGGAAAATTAATTTTTGTTCCTGATGTAGACGGTGCATCGTCTTGATATGGATTCCAACTTTTGCTACACTCGGCAGTATTAATCTCGCTGACATTAACATGAGAGCTCTGTTCTAGGGAGTTCTGAAATGTATTATCCTTTTCTTTTCCAAACTGTAAACCAGTGTCTCTTTGTCCTTGTAATTTACTGTCTCCTGATTCACAAATGTCTTGGCACAAATTTAAGAAACATGGTTTGGGCTCTCCAAAGGATGCGAGGCCCTTGTCAGTATCCATATTGTTTTCACAGTTAGAAGAGTTGGATTTGGAAAGTTCCTTTTTTTTAGGCAAGTCATCAAACACTAATCTTCTAAGAAAAGTTAGAGGTTTCTTTAGTGGACCATGGTTGGAAGAGGAATTAGCTTTGCCACCTGGTGTGTTCAGGTAAAGAGAGCTAAGAGGCAATGACAAAGAAGGACTTCCAAAGCCTTGTGCTAACTCTGCACCTTCCACTTGACTCTCTCCATCCATACTCATTTGTTCATTGTTATTTAACACAGTACATGAATGTCTACTGAATTTACTTTTCTGCTCAGGGGATCTTTCATGCTCACAAACAGATTTTAGTTTGTATAAACTGGATGAGTGTCTGTTTGATTTACAGCATTTGCTGCTGAATTCTTCTGAAAGGACCCCTGTTTTATGGCTGTGGCTCAAAAACTGCTGTGTTGCCTTTAGTTCTTGGCAGGTTTGTGTGGTTGTAGCATCAGTTCGGTGTACATGGGCAGCTTCTCCACACTGAGATTCTTCTTTTAGTATATCCTCTGATGGCCTTTTCAGTTGTTCAACCTCTGCTTCTAGTTCTTCTATGTATTGATCGCACCTCTCCAGAGCTTTTTTAAGCCTGCTCATCTCTCGTTCATACTGATCTACTTTTGCTTGCAGTGCAGCCACTGTAAACCTTCCAAACCTATAAGAAAAAGACAGGAGGAAACTTTATTGAATCACAGTTTGCAGAAAACTTGCTAAGTGATACACAACTTGAGAATAGGAAATAAACTTAAATAAAATATTTCGGTAAAAGCGAGAAACCTGTGTGGGTAAAACAAAACAACAAAAACAACATCTAATTATATTAAAATTCCTTACGGTCAGATTCAGATGGACAATTTTTCCCCCTCCTGATGCCTCAAGGAACCACAGAGGATATTAATAACACAAATTAATAAATAAAAAAAAAAAGCATCCATGCCTGAGAAGCTCAGACTGCATGTTGGAATGTGCTATTGTGGTCCAAAACGTGGACAAGAGACAGACAAGGTCTCGGCTTTTTTTAAAAATTTTTTTACAATGGTATTAGGCCACATTAACTTCAAAAGTGTCATACTCTGACTGCCCAATGTTGGTTATAGTTAATGTGCTTTCATTGCTCACCGCTTTTTTAGGTCTTCGGTATTCCGTTCGGGAAGTCCACAAGAAGACTCTCTGAACGGAAAATACTGAACGCAAATCTGAACCAGGCCTAAATCAGATATTCTAGATTATTGCATATAAATAAAGGATGTAAAACTCACTTGTAACCATCGAGAGACAAACCAAAATAAAATCTATTACTACTGATTGATGTAATCTACAGGTCTGGCTTTGAGACCATTATTCTGTTCTGCAAACAAGTGAAGTTGAGTTGAAGGAATTTTGCAGGACGGCATAACTAAGTAAAGTTCATACATACATTGAAGTTTCTGTTATAAACACATTCCATTTCTTTTGGCTTCCAACCTTACCGACACACTGAGGAAGGTCTGCATGTGACCAAAACGTCTGTATTTTTGTCGGAAAAAATTTGGCACGCTGGAAGCATATCATTTGCGTGTCGAAAATTATTTTTTAAGCAATGGTGCCAGTCGGGATAATGTCATTTTGTCAAAAAGAAAAGCACCAAAAGCCACCCAACATAGCCCCAGATGTTACTGTGAATGTGTGATTGTTAAAGCAAAGAAAAAAAAAAAAAAGCACAAAACATTGTGACACTTAGAGTGCTGAAACGTCACATTGAACATTATTCAACTTTTTGGAGTCTCGAAGTTGCAGATTTTGCACACAAATGTTGGGTCACAATGCAACTCCATTCACTAACATGAGAGAGGGAGTGGCAGGGTGACCAACTAATCTTTGATTGCACGGACAGGAGTTGCAGCCAAAAATCACTGTGTAGCCCTAGTATAACTCAATATGAGAAAAGACAAAAAAAAAACAAACCTGTCGTTCTGGTTCTAAAACTTAAAGCGGCGCTATCAGCAAAATCATGCTGATAGAGCCCCACATATGCATGAATAGCCTTCAAGGCTATTCAGGCACCGCTAAAGTTATATTAAACTACCCCCCAGTTTTAAAATAATACCCTAAAAAAGAATGTGATGCCGTCCTGTGATGCTCCTTTCACTGCTCCAGCACTTGATCAAAAGATGTACAAACTTTTTATTCAAGCACCAACATAGCAGACCATGATAAAACCTGATACTGGTAAAAGGTATTAAAAACCCCTATGACTGGAATGCAATATATCACGAAGGTAGCAATGAAAGGTAATATGCTATTAACCAGTAGTCACAAAACAAGTAAAAAAATGTAAAAATGCTGTAGGGGCGGCAGCCATTTCTGAGCGTTACACTAGTGTTCAGAAGAGAAAATCACCTCAGAAGCAAAACATCAATGAAATAATGAGTGAGACGCAACAGCAGTTTTTCCTTTGTCCTTTTTTCTAAAGCCCTAGTGTATAAATCATAGTAAAATCTGCATAATTTATATCTTTAGGCTAATTACAGCTTAGTCATTAATATCTTTAATTAAATCAGAATGTGAAAACATTCTTAATTAATGTTAGTCAAATGATCTTAAAGAAGCAGCATTTCTACTTGAAGACCTGCAACCAAGAGTATTTTGGCATCACAAAATGAACAAGCCATGTGTCAGGACACTGATGATTTCTCATGTGTCAGTGTGTGGCGGCACTATTGTTAATGTAATACTTCTAACTTGTACAGTTTCATCTGTAACACTAAAAGGCAGTCCAGAAATCTAATAGAACAGCATAAAGGAACACCAGAGATCACAGGCAGTTCTTCAAATCATCTCCATCATGTGAAAGTCTATTGTCTTAAAGGGATTCATTTTTTTAATTAAAGAAAGGCTATTCTTCTCCTACCTTTAGAGGTCTTCTCCGCAGCACTGTTCCATAGAAATCCCGGTTTTCGTCAGTATGCAAATTAGTTCTCTTTCAGCACTGGGGGCGTCCCCAATGCTGTGAGAGAACTCTCCAGTGACGCCTCCATCTTCTTCACGTGTCTTCTTCTGGTGCAGGTGGTCAAACTTGCAGGCCTCGGGCAGAGCCGAGTGCGGATGCCCACAGGCCACAAGAAAATGGCCACTTAGTTACTGTGTAAGCAGCCATTTTTTCGACTATTAATGTCTTTTTGCTACACAAAAGACACTGACCAAAGACAGATATGTGCTGAAAAGTTGATATGACAAGTGACTTTCCCCCTCTCCACTTTTTCATTGTCGGACACAAGTTTTTTGGTATAACTGGAAAGCTGTTTGTGACAACCAGCAAACTACCTCCACTGTGCAAGGACTAAAAAGTTCCACAAAACAAAAATATTCCACAGCCCAAGTTTCATGTGGATCAAATCAATAGGAGACACTGTATAGTGCACGGATACAACACCCTCCGGTCAAGGCATTGGATTTAGCTTGCTTCTAAAAAGTTCCCCTGCTGTGACTTTACCCACATCCACTGGCCCTGACAAGGTTATATAATAACAGACTGGTTATTGTTAACTTTCCATGTAATGTATGTATTTCTGCATGAAATTCCAACCACAAATCAAACTTCTGCCATTTTTTCTCAAAATGCAAGTCTGTACAGAGGTAGAGTAATTTCACATAACGTTATACAGGTCCGCCTGACTGATACGTTTTTATAGCTGTTTACCTGATAAAATGTATCAGTCAGCGGACCCATTGTCCGCAATAACAAAATAATCCGTTATGGCGTCTGTATGCCCCAGTCTGTTAATTCAGACAGAATAGCATATACTACCGCACTTTTCTGTCCTTTAACAACAACAGATCCACAATGGTTTGTTTTCAATTTACTTTGGTTTTCAATGTAAACTGATGCCACTGATTTGCAGCCGCTTAGAACATTCCATTAAGGCTTGTCAGTTCATCCCCTGAAGAGGGACCCCTCCCACATTATCCACAACTCCACCCCTTTTTTCTGTGCCGAAACCGTGTAGCAGGGTCTTGTAGGAAGGAGAAGCCAGGAAAACTCTCCATTAAGTAAGCCCAAATCTCTTCATCCCTAACCCCATCCTTCTTGAAATGGCTGCCCCTCCCTTCCCTGGTCTCAGCATGAATTATCTTTTATCTAGGGATTTGTAACCCCAATTTGAGAAATGGCCATTGCCCCTCCCCCTACTCATGTCTCCCACCTCCTGAATGTCTTCAGCGCCATCCCAGTCCAATCTTCTCCTCCCTCATCACAAGTGCCACCCCTCCCCCATCTCATTTAAGAAATGAGACATGCCAGTGGTGAAAGGTGGGGGAGAGGCAGCACTCGAGGTGGGAGAGGAGAAGATTGGACTAGGATGGCTCCGAGACATTTGGGAGCCAGAACATGAGTGGTAAGAAGTGGGGAAGGGGGCGACAGCCATTTCTCTAATGGGGGTTACAGGTGGCAGAGTCACTCATGCTGGGACCAGGGGTAGCACACATTGGGGGGGGGGGGGATACACAATCATTTCCTAATGGCTGCCCCCCATCTAATGGTATTAGGTGAAGCACATGTGCGGGGTAGCAGAGGAGCTGCCCCCAAGCACTACAAGTCACAGAACAATTTTTTTGTTGTGTGTGCGTAACTTTGAGTACATGGGGACAGCTCCTCTGCCACCCCAACATGTGCTTCACCTAATACCATCAGGGGTAGTACATAAGGGGATTAAGCCATTAAGCCATTAGAGATGGATTGATCGCCTGCCCTCCACCCCTCAACGTGTGCTACCATAATGGCTGCCCACCCTCACATGTGCTACCCCTGATGGTATTAGGTGCATCCTCATGTCTGTTACCCCCACACATGTGATACCCCAAATTAACTATAAGATGGGGAGGAGGGGGATGCAGCTGCAGCATTTGTGAGTGACTATATGCTGTTAGGGTGAGTTCACACGGAGTAAAGTGCCACGTGATGTGGCACGCAGACGCCGCGTGATCTTTTGCGGGCCATATACGCTCCCATTGATTTCAATGGGAGCCGGGATCGTATACGCAGCGCTATTTTGCGGCCGCAAATCTGCATGCCACATCACGCGGCACTTTACTCCGTGTGAACTCACCCTTAGGGTGCTCTTGTTGCACCAGACTGCTGCAGGATCACACCAAAAAGTGCCTGCCCACTGAGCAGACAGAGATTGAAAACACATGCAATTTCAGAAAACGACATGCAGAAGAACAAACACTGGTTTCATTACATCTGATATACACGTTCTTTCTGCAACAATACCAATAAATTGCGTGTCTACATTTTTTTTTATTTTTTTTTTAAATATAATTTTAGTATGCAAACCTCTGGTTTCATACAACCGCACTTTATTCCACTGTGCCCACAGCATGGTTTGTCAGGTCTATGTATATCAGAGGGAATAAAATATCTAATGTACCTACTTCTGCGGTGATCGGAGGTCTACTTCATTTTTCAATCTCAAATTTTCTCTTATACATTTAATATTCTCATTTCGCAGCTTTCGGTTTTCCTTTAACGTAAGAAAATAGGACAACATGAGTACAACAAGTAGCATACTCGCATTAAAATGTAGAAAAGAAGAGCAGATATGTCTTCCTAATGCAGGAACATTGTCTTTAATTAACACTGGGACAGAAATGGCACTTTGTATTCATATTCCCTGAACACAACGCTCAGCCCCCATCTAGGGAGGCAAACAAAGCTTTGCAGTTAGTTCAGAAAGTCATTAAGGGAATGTACTAATTGCTTTTCCATGTTTTTTTCACATGGCTAGATATTTTGTGGCCAAGTGAAATTACAATGTGCAGGTATCAGCAAAATAGATGATAATTTTCTTCACTTGACTAAATAAAGCAAGGCATATTAAATCTGAAATAAGAAGGTCTGAGTTTTCAAGTAAATCCACAGCAATGAATATTTGACTCTTAAGGGACCTTCTGCCAAAGACATCTTAGTGGTAGGATCAATTTAGCCATTGCAGCATATATCTTATGCAGGATAAATATTCCATGAGAAAAAGAGTACAAGCAGTGGACTGTGGATGTGGTACTTGAGGTAGAACAGGGGTCGGCAACCCCCGGCACGCGAGGCTTATTTCCCTGGCCCAAGTCCTCGCGCAACAGTTATTATACTGTGGGATCTTCAGATCCCACAGTATAATAAGCAGAGCCTCAGGAAAGGTGGAGAAACATAAAAAATAATGTTACTCACCTTCCCTGTGCTCTGGAGACGCTCCGTTCTCTTCTGCCCCATGTAAGAAACCATTGATAGGGTCATAGGGGTCACATTGGCGCCATTACGCATACGTAACCCCCTAGACCCATTCAGCGGCTGCTGACTTCAGGCAGAAGTGCCGAAGAGAACAGAGCGGCGCCGATGCACAGAGAATGTGAGTAACATTTTTTTTTTAGGTTTCACCATCTTCCCTGGGGCTCCGTCTATTATACTCTAGGATCTGAAGACCCCACAGTATAATAATTGCTAGTGAATGTCAAAAAATGGAATATTATTAAAGTTGAATTATTATACTATGTGGAGGGGCCACTATGGGGCATAATACTGTGTACAGGGGCCACTAATGAACTAAGTGTTCACTGGCTCATGATTGTTAATGGGCTCGCAGCTTGTGTACAGCCATGCGGCACAAAATTTGTTAGCTATTATTTGCAAAATGCACCTACAACAAAGCATAACATGGGTGATAAATGTCTTTATATAACTATTTCAAATGGAAAAAAAAGAATTCTGTATAATTACATTTTTATAACCATAACGAAAAAAAACACAAACCCCCCCCTCAAAACAGCTTAGTCCTTAGGTCAGAAGACTAAGACATGCTCCTTAGTTTGCCTTTAACTCACATCCGCTATGATGCTACTGCATATTGCAGTATATTTGACATCAATGAGTACCCATGGTGTGTCCCCAGCCTTAGAAGACTATGAGAAAGCGGCCTATATGATACTTAATGATACAGACACATATAGGCATCTCCCCTCAGACCCCACGCAAGTTTTTTCGGCTACTTTGGACAGGGTGTTGGAAGAAGGTTGTAGGGTAGGCATTTTTACAGAGTCGGATGTTAAATATCTGAAACCGAAATGCCCAGTCATTCCGTTGTTTCACGGGCTTCCGAAAGTCCACAAAAATGTTTTCCCCCCTCCACTGAGACCCATCATATCCGGCATTGACTCATTAAATGAAAAATTATGCCAATGGATAGATGGCATATTACAGCCTCTGGTTAACAGAGTGCCCGGATTTATAAAAGACACTAAGGAGATGCTCAGGATATTTGATGGGTTTCAGTGGAGGGGACATTTTAAATGGTTATCTAGTGACGTCGTTTCGCTTTACTCTTCAATACCCCATGCTATTGCCATACAAGCTTTAACTTTTCATTTAAAGAAATTTTCGGGTTTTTCATCTCACACCTGTGAGTATATTTTGGAGGTGGTTCATTATTTACTTACGCACAATTATTTTTCCTTTAATGGTGAATTTTTTTTTTACAGACACGGGGTGCGCCAATGGGGGCGAAATTTTTGCCCTCATTGGCGAACTTGGTGATGGCGTATTGGGAACACCTCTACATTTACAACATCAAAAACCCATTTAAACAGGCAATAGCATGGTTTGGTCGTTATATAGATGACCTTCTGATTGTGTGGTGTGGGGAGGATCGAGATATTCCGGCCTTTATGGATTATGTCAATGATAACGACTTTAATCTTAAATTCACGCACAATATTAAGGATGTTAATATAGATTTCTTGGACATTACCTTGTCTGCTGACAGGGAAAGTTAGAACTAGTCTGTACAGGAAGCCCATGTCCGGTAATACCCTATTGCACGCCCATAGTCAACATCCTGCCCACACAAAAAATTCTTTGCCCTTAGGAGAACTAATTAGGGCCAGGCGGGCATGTACCACAGAGCATAGTTTTCACAAAAATCGGCTGGAAATCGGTAGGAGATTCAGGGATAGGGGTTATCCTTGGTGGACATGATAGAAAAACCTTACTTGCCCCTAAAGAAATAAATACAAAAAATTCCAAAGACAGCAACATCTATTTTTCTACTACTTTCAGTCATAATTACCAGCAGGTTATAGATATCGTTAGGAAAAACATACCTATTTTGTACCAAGATGAAACTTTGGGGTCCATTTTAACATCAGGATGCAAATACATTTCTAAGAGGGGCAAAACCCTGGGAAATATGTTATCTCCTAGTTTATACATTAATAATTCATCGACACAAAGTGGTACCTGGCTACACCTTAATGGTTTTTTCAAATGTGGCACTAGCAGGTGCAATATGTGTAAATTCGCTGACAAAACCTCTACGTTTGAGGATTCGGAAGGGAAACGCACATATCAAATAAAAAACTTTTTGAACTGTTCCAGTACTTTTGTGGTGTACATGGTTACGTGTACAGAATGTAATAAGAAATACATCGGGTGCACCACACGTGCTTTGAAAGTAAGGATGGCTGAGCACATTTATAGCATTGTAAATAAGAACTGTGCTAAGTCCACAGGAGTATCGCAACATTTTATTAATAATCATGGCAGTGACATCAGTACTTTCTCCTTTAAGGCTATTGATCAGATAAAAAAAATCACCTCGGGGAGGAGATCGGGAACACCAGTTAAAACTATTGGAGGCCAAGTGGATTTTTAAATTAAACACTCGTTTTCCACTAGGCTTAAATAGGAGGAATGATTTGTCTTATATCTATTGACAATAACTAGGTTAATATACTTACCTGCTTATATTTTGTATACGTTGCATTAACTTCTGCTTGTTTTCAATTCGCACAGAAGAATGGGCATCTCATGAGTGATTCCGCATTTATTCGTGCAATCTGCGGCTCTCAATGAATGGCTTCTGGTCCATTTCTTCTATACACGTAATGTTAAGCGTGGGTACAACGAATGTTATTACACACATGGGTACGGAACATATTATGAGCAAATTAGTTATTAACGCATGCGCACTAACACCTTGGAGCGCACTGGTACCATAGTGATTATGGGAAATTGACTTACGGGAGCTTGTATGTGACGCGTGCGCTTCGATGTGTCTCAGCAACTAACACATGCGCACTAGGGCTCTTGAGTACACGGGTACCATATTTAATAAGGGCACTGAGGAAGTTATATATTTTGCATACATCTCCGTGTGATACGAGTTGTTTATGCGACGCATTACACAATTGTTAAAACGTCACATTAATGATGTGAGTAGCATACGGTTGTTCAGGTCTGCATCTACATGTTGGAAATAGTAATCACACACTTTTTCGGTACTTACCTGTAGATCTAAATACTTTCGTTCATTTATTGTGTCTTTTTGTTAACTTTTGCTTCTTCTTTACACCAGAATGTTTGAAACAGAAACATTTGGATCGGATCATAGAATAAGTAATGATACGTGGATATCCACATACAAGAAGTCGTCATTACAAGGATTTCATATACGATGTGTATCTCAGGATGGTTACATCTATTATACATGTGTATCAGTGTATTATTATTGAGAAACTGTTATGTGTTTATTTTTTTCAAGCAGTTTGCTTTAGCCAGCAGTGTTTTTACTTTTGAATGTATGTGTGTTGTTTGTAATTGTATTTTATCAAGTACAGCTGTAACAAGTACTAATGGCTTACGTATTTAAACCCTGTGTTCAGTCAGCTATATGACTATGACTAAGAAAGCTATGCTTTCGAAACGCGTCAGTCAGGCTTAGTGCTGGTTTTTTATTCCTTTTGTTCTATACCATCTATGTCTGTGGAATGCTTTTTAACGTGGCTATGTGCCATTTAATAAAGTAAAGAGGAATTTTTCAAGACACGTTGGACCTTCATTTTTTATTATCAACATTAGAATAATATCACAAGGTCCAGTTCCACACGTGACCGAAAGCACACCCACCAAAGGTGGTCAATAACAGCACCATCTTGAAGGCAATTACCTGCAAAATTGTGTGTTCAATGGCAATCTCTAGTAGAAGGGTTTTGGCTATGTGCAGCAGCTGGACCTGGTGATTGACTGTAAATGTAGAGAATACACAGACAAAATTCTTCTTTCCATTATCCTTCATTTCTTTAACACTATTTTGTTTCTTATTGCAATCAAAACCGGGAGAGCGACCCTTCCCTCTTATTCTTCCTAGACTCCTCGCTCTAAGAGGAGCTCCCCCTCTGAAAATGAAAGAGTTCCACAAGATCTCTACAAGATGGTTTGCTTCAGGGTCATGCAGAAAATTGTGCAAACTGACCAACACTGTTGAAAATCTCCTGTTTATTTTCATCATTCATCTCTAGGTTTAGGGTTCCTTTAAATTTACATGAAAAATGCAGTGACTATATGTTACTTCATGTTACAGTACCCATATATATCCAGAGCCTTGGGAAACAAATAGGGTATTCTTTTTCCAAACATGTGAACAGTTTAGCTCCAAGACCAAGTATACACCTGGCAGATTTGTTTTAAAAAGTCTACTGACATGTTAAAGTTTTACAGGAAATCTGCAGCAGCTTAATATGCCAATGCTCTTCACCGAACACTAGGTAGCCAGATTGTGATGTTTTTGGTGCAGAATTCCCTTGATTATGACTTTGCATGCTTCTGAAACGGAGGATGATTGAACATAAAGTGCTAAGGCTTTTTTAATAATGGTAGTGCATAGGCATCTATAGCTCAGCTGAACTTGGAACTACAACATCTCACAGATACTAACACAGAGATCTGAGGAATCTTGACCTTGAACACTGTCATGTTCATCAGTTTTTAAAGTGAATACTAACACTATAACAGACATTCTTGATCTCCAAGATTTCTGAGACAAGTGGTACATATAAAAGTAACATCCTCATGAATGCAGAACATAATACTTCCTCCAATGGCTTGTTTTTGCTTCCATAGTGGGACATATCTCCATCCACAACAAACATGGATTGAAAGGCCACATAGAGTAAAAGAAAATGTGATCACACCAGTCTGCTGTCCGCCATTGCTCCACGGTCTAATTCTGATTTTTACATGACCATTGTAGGTGTTGTAAGCCAAGGACAAGTCTGCAGGTCCGTATTCAGCTTCGGAGTAGACCTAGTCCTCCTGCTTATTCAGCAAGGTACAATTACTGGTGTGTTCTGATACCTTTTTATCATAGCCAGAATTAGAGTTTTACAGTATTTTGATATTGCAACCTATTATTTAGGATAGGTCATCAATATCAGATTGGTGGGGATCTGACAACTCCATTGATTGGGTAATAGCAGGAGTCATACTACTGGAAATAAAAACAGTGAACACAGCTTTGCACACAATGAACAGTCAGATCTATGAAACTGCAGCAACCCAGCTCTTCTACGACACAACTTCAACTCCATACAGTGGGGCAGATTAACCAATACTGTTTAAAAGTTAGTTTGTCAAGTCTAAAACTGCACCGGATTGATCAAGATGTCTAAATCTGTCACATTATTAGATTGTACAGTTTAACTTTTCAACTCCTATTAGTTGGCCTAGATTTTGCTAGAAATGTGCCAAAAATGTGGAGCCTTTTTAGCCATATGGGGGTCAACACTTAGGCCACACCAATTTTTTTAAATAATTTGTTAAACTGTCTAAAGCACTTGATGTGTGGCACCAGGCATGCTAGACAGTGTCACAAATTATAGCAGAATTCTGGTGCGTTCTGCTGAGTACATTGGCTCTACAGTGTCAATCAATGGGCATAGTGGATGTCAGACATCCACCGATCTTATATTATATCATAAATCTTATATGAAAGATGACATTCTATTTTTCAGAAATCTGTGCTACATTAGCTTTTCAGTGGCACATGAGCAGATGGGCTAGCCTTCTGTACCCATGCTGCACACACAATTCACACGAATCTGAAACTCACCTCTTTAACATTTTCATTGTCCTCCAAAACTTTTTTGTTGGCAACATTGGCCATTTCCAGCTTTCTGCTCCATTCATCCAACAAACTATCACTAATCATTCCTATACTGCCAGATTCTTTGCTTCCACAAGTGCAGGATATGGAGCTGACAGCTGGGTCGGAGGCCGCTCTTAGGCGCTCTTCTAATTGAACATTTGCCCTTTTCAGCTCTTCTGTCTCTTGCAACAGTGATTCTATTTCTTCCTAAAAGATATAAAAGACATGTTAAAGACCAATAATCTTTCTCATAGCATTTCTTTCTAAGGAACCTTAAGCAACAACTCCATTCAACTGTGATTCCTGTACTGGACTGAAAATATTTTGTGTAGTTTACGTTTTAGATCTTGACGTCTAGAGCAATATTTTACCCTTTCGAAAAAAAAAAAAAAAAAATTGTCATTATTTTATTATTTTTATCTCTCGAATTATGTGGGGTTTTTTTTTTCTTTAATAATTTCCATTTATTTTTTTATTTACTTATTTTGGAATATTAAGGTTAGCAAGAAACCTTGAACATTATATTCCCTGCTGTCCCCTAATAAAGATTACAATGTCATAATGATAATGTACCTATTGTTCTACGTACAAAGACGGAGCAGACAGATCTTTTCTGCATGCAATCGACCATCTTCGCAAAGAAAACTCTGAAATCATTAATGATGCCACAGGGTTCCCTATCAACTATCCATATGAAAAAGTAGCTATTACACTCTACATGGGTGCAACTTTCAGGAATTTCCCTGACAGATACTATGGTATGGTATTGATGGAATTGCACTGTGCAGGAATAGTACCATATTACGTCGGACAGGCGGGAAGAAATGAAAAGCTATTCCACATACATGGTAATCTGCTAGGGCATTGTACTCAGTGGATGGGTTATCCTTCATACTTCACTTTTTTTCAAAATACAACTCACTTAAAGAGGACCTTTCATGGATTTGGGCACATGCGGTGTTATATACCACTGGAAAGCCGACAGTGCGCTGAATTCAGGTGATTCAGTGATCTGTGCCCCAGCTGAAGAGCTATCAGTGCCGGTACCGTAGCTCTTCAGTCAGAAGGGCGTTTCTAACACTGTCAGGAACGTCCTTCTGTACAGCAGCGCCTGTAGCGCTATGCTGTGTGAGCGTTTCTCCCCGCTCACACAGTACAGCGCTATAGGCGTTGCTGTACAGAAGGACGTTCCTGACAGTGTCAGAAACGCCCTTCTGACTGAAGAGCTACGGTACCGGCACCGATAGCTCTTCAGCTGGGGCACAGATCGGGAAAGCCGGAAGTGCGCTGAATTCAGCGCACTGTCTGCTTTCCAGTGGTATATAACACTGCATGTGCCCAAATCCCTGAAAGGTCCTCTTTAAAAACTTTAGAGCAAAACCTGTTCATTGCAAGATTATAAAATATTCCTTCAAGTTTCCAAGCAACAACATTACCTCATAGTCTTTCTGAAGAAGCTCAAGTCTGGTCTTACGAAGGTGCTTTCGGCCAGCATGAGTCAGTGTACCTTCATCTTCACTTGTCCCACCTATCAAAAGAAATTACTTTTAATAATACATTTTGGAGGAAAATACATACCTATAAGTCCCTCCAAAGTTACAGCTGCACTGTTTCTCTAAGTCCAAGTTCACACAACTGAATTTGCAGCTATTTTTCAGAAGAGGATTGTCTGTAATCTGCCCTCCATTGTGTTTAGTGGAAAGCAGTGATGGACACTTTTTTTCAGCACGCAGAAAAAAAAGCAGTAAAGCCTGGTTCACATTAGCGTATATATTCCGTCCAGGGGGAGTCCACATGGAGACCCCCAAACGGAATACAAGCGCAATTGCAAGTGCACAGACCCCATAGACTATAATGGAGTCTGTGTGCACAGCAAGCACACGGACCCCATTATAGTCTAGGGCAGGGGTGCTCACACTTTTTCAGCATGTGAGCTACTTATAAACTGACCAAGCCAAAAGATCTACTACCCACTTCTTGTGGGCAGGGCGTGCCTGTGGGCGGGGTCGGGCAGAGCGTGAGCAGGAGACAGCGGCATTCTGCGGCCGCCCAGGGATCCCCGGTGTCTGCTTGTTCACAGCCCAAGCTGAGAGTTTTCTCTGGACACTGGCAGGCAGGGGCTGCGGCAGCCCCGCCTGCCAGTGTCCGGAGATGACTCTCAGCCTGTGCTGTGAACAAGCAGCACCCCGGCTCCCTCCATCCCTAAGAGCGGGGAGCGTGTCATCCCCCGGAGCTGCTACTGCCCGGCCTGCAAGTTGACTCTCAGCCTGCACTATGAACAAGCAGACACCAGGGATCCCTGGCTGCATCCCGCGATCAACCCATACTTCCTTTGCGATCGACCGGTAGATCGCGATCGACGTATTGGGCACCCCTGGTCTAGGGAGCACATCGGTTGCAATTGTATTCCGTCCATGCGGACTCCTTTCGGATGGAATACAAGCACTAGTGTGAACCAACCCTTACACCAAAATGCACAAAAGTAAAAAAAATGAAAATCTAAACTAAGTTTAAAAAGCACCTGACAGAGAATACATCAGAATCATAATTGGAAGTTTGCTATATTTATGAGGGGTGCTCTCCTTACCCAACCATCAGCAATGACTGACTATATATCTGGCTGCCTGTACATACTAGGACAGTATATTATAGCAACAGATCCAGAATTTCTCTGAAAAGTCTAACTCAACTGCAGTACCACTTATGGCCATTATCTTCTTGAGTAATTAAAAATACATGAGTTCCTAGAAAAAGAAATCGGAGAAGGTGGATTTTAATATCATGATCACATTATAAACACAAAAGATTTGGGTCAGGAATAAACATAGAAACAACCAGAGCTCAACATACCTATGATATTCTTGCAGGGATTCTCTTCAGTTATGGGCACCCTGCAGGCAGGGCACTGGCTGTTTTTTTTCAACCACATTTCAATGCAGACGGAGCAGAAGACATGATAGTTGGCACAAATTACAGGCTGCCGTACCTGTGACCAGAAATAAAAGGGTCATGTTCATATAAGCAATGCAGTCTGAAGCATGCTCGTGTGAACTGATGCTTTCTATCAACCCCTCTGGAGTATGTATTGTAAGGGGCTCTGAGTATAAGGCTAAGGATACACAGCAAGATGTTGTGTGACAGTGTTGCATATAAGTCACACGGCTATAATAGTTGTACGACTTACTATTAAGTTAAGAAATAAAAAAAAGAGTTTAATGTTGCAATGCCACACTGTAGCGATACATCAAAATGTTATTAGCACAACACATGCAGTCCTAACCGAAGGGGGCGTTCACACTACTCCTGGTGATGAGATTTTATCTTGTATCTGTTATACACCTAAGAGCAGGTTCACACCAGCGCCTGATCTCTGTTAGGCTTGGTTCACAAATGCTGATGTGTTCCGTCCGTAAGGATCCGTATGAGGACCCCTACGGACAGAACACAAGTGCAACTGCAATCGCTGTGCAGTCCAAGCACACGGGCCCCATAGACTATAATGGGGTCCGTGTGCTTGCCGTGCACTGCCTGCACGAATTGCTCGGCAAGCACGTGGACCCCATTATAGTCTATGGGCCCGTGCTCTTGTGTTCCGTCCGTAGGGGTCCTCATGCAGACCCTTACGGACGGAACACATCAGCATGTGTGAACCGGGCATTATGCAGTTTCTCAGGCAGGAAACGGAAACCGGCAGGCAGTTTCAAACCCATTCATTTGAATGGGTTTGAAAAGTGTCCAGCTGTGAGCGCCTTCTGCTCTCCGTGGCGAAACCGTTTTTTTTTTTTTTTTTTTTTAACCGGAAACAAAGTTGGACATGCAGGACTTTGTGTCCAGTTAAAAAAAAAAAAAAAAAACGGTATCGCCGCAGAGAGCAGAAGACGCACACGGCCGGACAGTGAATGCAGGTTTCCGTCTTCTGCCGGCAGAAAACCGAAACCTGCATAACGGAGATCGGGCGCTGGTGTGAATGTGCCCTCATCTGTCACATGTCAGTTTTTTACGGCCCAAAAAAATCCAGCATGAACTTTTGTGTCGGTTAAAAAACAAAAACAAACAAAAGCTGTTTCACGACATCAAATGTCCATTATTTTTTAACATTAACGTCTATGGGTAACAGACAGTAACGGACGGTGTCCATTATACTATCCGTTATTACTGTTGATTTTTTTGCACATCCTCAGAAAGCAGAAACAAAAAAAGGACATTAAATGGATCATTTAAAATAACGGACACATTAACATCAGTTAGTGTCTGTTAAGATAGGTGTTGGATACTAGTATAACGGATATCTAATGGTAGTGTGAGCTCAGCCCTAGAGGTTCCTGCCAGACATGATCCAATAGCAGATCAGGACCACAGTGAAGACTTGCCGTGTTCTGCAGATCCATCGCCCTGCATGGAGCAGCTGGTACTGGCTCTTATAACAGGGAGATCATGGCAAACTACTTCCTTGCCCTACCAATACTACAGCACTCGGACGTTACATAAGGAAAAGTGAAGAAAACTGAACTAAGGATATGTGAACATGGTTTCACGCCATTAGAGTTTAGCTGACCGTTACCAAGGGCAAGCAGAAAAATTGTATATATACATAGAAAGACATCAAGAAACTGAAAAGATGTACAAGCATTACTGTATGTCCCTCAATGCAAGGCAACCAGTATACTCAGCAGATACAGACTATTATGGAGACTTATGAAGGAAGTTATTGTGATCCTTCTCAGTATGGCCCCAAGAATGTTACAGGTTGCACAACTCTACTTGTACACGGTCTGTGACACATGCGCCCTGCACAGACACACAGCCGCCACACTGTACTACACACTTTCCCTCATTACTTAAAACTTTGGAAAGCTCAACAGCCATCTCTAAACAAGCCTATACACTATGCATGACAGAAACACCTGAGAGTCCAGCAGGAAGCCTCATAGGACACGGCTGAGCCCAGGCTCGGTTGTTGGTCTTACCTTGCCCAGGCAGATGTGACAGGTGATGGGCAGAGTCAGGGCCAGCGTTACGTTCTGCACATTGTGTGCCATAACTTGTGCACTGCCCGCTCCTCCTCACACTTTCTTCCGAAGCTCTGTCTGCCCACACACAAAGCAGAGCTACGGGCTGCGGCAGGGGTCAAACTTCTGCAGACTGGAGAGCGCGCTCGCAGGGTTTATTTGGCGCCGATATTAGTATTCCGCGGGCTTGGTGCATCCCTTTATAGATGGACACTGGTGCTCATGAGGAGGAGTGTGGCCGTATGTGGCTCCATTGACCACAGCTTAGAAAATCCTCGGTCTGTACACATGATATTCCCTTAGTTAGGGGTGAATGTTATTTTTTGGGTCCCCTCAATACTGCCCTTGAATGTTTCACCACACAGTATACAGCGCTCTAAGGATGTGCTCACAATCAGCAGCAAATTCAGCCCAGAATGATCTGCCTCCTATTGTAGTCACTGGGAGGCAGAGATCGGCAGTAATAGCGCCCCCTACTGTAAATAACATTACCTGTGTGTGTGTGTGTGTGTGTGTGTGGGGGGGGCACTAATACTGTAATAGTGCCCTAGTGGTACCCCCACAGGTTATATTACCTGTGTGCTGGGGGACTATTAGTGCCCCCTCAAAGATAACACAGACCCCTCACACACAGGTAATGTTAATAACTATTACTGTAATAGCGCCCCCCACTGTAAATAACATTACCTGTGTGTGGGGGCACTAATAGTGGCACCCCCCACAGGTTATATTACCTGTGTGTTGGGGGACTATTAGTGCCCCCTCAAAGATAATAACATACCGCCTCACACACAGGTAATGGTAATAACTATTACTGTAATAGTGCCCCCCCCAAAGGTAATAGTCTCCTCCCACAGAAAACAGGTATTATTACAGACCCCTCATGCACAGGTAACAGTAGTAACTGTGGGGGACACTATGACAGTAATAGCGCCCCCTCAGTGATGGTCTCCCCTGTCCTACCTATACTTTATTAAGGGACCTCTCTCCATATCACCCCTAATTGAGTGAGGTCCCCTACCCTACCCATAATTGTATTAAGTAATCTGCTCATATCACCAATAAGTTATCCATGTTGTGGGAGAGAGATTAGAGCCGCCCAATCGCCCCAACCGAAAACCCCACCCAAACCCAGCTGGGCTATGGGAAAATTGACCTACATGAAAGTGGTCCTTGGTACAAAATATGTTTGGGACCATTAGGACAGATGACGGCAGTTTTTGGTTAGTGGGGCCTCATGCAATTGCTTGGTTGCACATTGGGTAACCCCATCCCTGTTTATGAGTAAGGGCGGGTTCACATCTGCGCCCTGTCTCCGCTTTAGCCAATCCAGCTTCTGCCCCGAGAAACTGGACAGGGGTCGGAAACAAGGCAGTCAGTTTTCAAACCCATTCACTTGAATGGGTTTGCAAAGTGACCGTCCGTGTGCGCCTTCTACCTGTCTGCGACGAAACGTTTTTTTTTTTTTAACCGGACACAAAGTCCTGCATGTCTGACTTTGTGTCCAGCTAAAAAAAACAGTTTCGCCGCGGAGAGCAGAAGGCGCACACAGGGGTGGTCACCTTTGCAAATCCATTCAAGTGAATGGGTTTCAAAACTGTCCGCCGGGTTTTCGTCCCCTGTCCAGTTTCTCGGGGCAGAAGACGGAAACCCGCTGGATTGGCTAAAGCGGAGACAGGGCGCAGATGTGAACCTCAACTCAAACCCTTTGCCACATTACCTAATGCTTTCCAGGCCTCATCTTTCACAATTTCTACTAGTCCAGATTTGCTAACGTGTGTATGCTTTAAAAAGTCATTTTGTGGTGTATGGTTTTGTACTTTTTTTTTTTTCAATTTTTCCTCTGATTTCCCCTTGCCAATTAATGAAAAAAGTGGGTTTGATGAGAAAGAGGGCGGTGGTTCACAGCCTGACTCATATACTATTACCTAAGGCAAAAATCACATAACATCTCAAATCTATGCCAACTCATCAGTTTTCAGTTTCTGCAGCCTGGCGTTTCTGTAGCCTGGCGTCCTACAGAAATCTATCCTTTGTTTTACATACTTACTTCTTATGTCAGCCATTCACATAACAGTTCAGATGGCTATTATGTGCCAAACATTGCCATTTTTGCCAGGCAAAAATAGCCATCAAAGCCAATCTTTTGGCATACCAAAGTCTGCCGTTGTGCACCATGGACAGGGGAGGATTCACCTGGAATCAACAAGGGACCGCACTGCCAAACGATGACAACATCAGTAGAAAGTCTTTAATAAAGTCACAGTACTGTGACTTTAATAAAGACTTTATACTGATCTTATCATCGTTTGGAAGCGCAGTCCCTTGTTGATTCCAGGTGAATCCTCCCCTTTCCATGGTGCTTATCATGGTTGAGCAGTCTCTGACCCCCACCTCCCCCCAAATCCACCGCTCAAAGCAGAACAACTATCCCAGGGACTGTACCTTTCTCATTGTGGGCCGGCGAGATCACGGGAGCCGACCTGTTCCTTTGAGTGTCGGTAGTCTTATGAAGGCTCCCAGGCCTGTCATAGGAATATTACTATTTAGGCTGGTCTAATGTTGATAATCCCCCATAGACTGCAATATGCTGTATTGTAGTCTATGGGTCGATTGCAGTTTCAAGACTCTTAGGGAAGTTAATAGTTAAAAAAATAAATAAGAAATTAAAAAAAATATAAAAAAACTCACAAAACTATAAAAGTTCAACCCCACCATACACTTTCATTAGAATACATATAAAACTAAAACTAATAGATTTACAAATTTATAAAAATATTTTTCCTCTACTGAGAATGTGGGAAAAAAAAACCCCAAAAGTGCCGAACTGCCGTTTTTTCACTGTTTCACCTCTGATAAAAATTTAAATAAAAAAAATGATCAAATGTGTGATGTGTTGTTCATGGAAAAAATTAAGACCTACCTTGAAAATAAGCCCCTAGTCCTTTTTTTCAGGGAAAAAAATAATATAGGACCCTGTCTTATTTTTGGAGAAACATGGTATGTTTAGCTTGGCCAAGTGTATATGTTTGATAGCAGTCACCCTCTGCCATTCATTTGTAATGTATAAACTACTTTTACCTCTGCTTTCCCAAAGCAAATGGGTACCCGAGATTAGCATATGCCATATAAGCAATATATAGGAATATTCCTTTAAGGCCACCTTCGCGCAGTCTGTGTTTTGCATCAGTTATGAACCAAAACCAGGAGTGGAAACTACACAAAGGTAAGCTAGGCCTACATGGCGACTGTCTGATCGTTTTGACTTGACTTGAAGTCAAAATTGCAACACATTAGGGGTTGCAATGCAATTCCATTCACTAACATTAATGAAGAAGTTGCAGAGCAAACCAGTGATCTTTGGGCATGCAATGGCATGGCTGTAATGGAAAGATTAGTACCTGTTATGTGGCTTAAATCCACTCCTGGTTTTGGCAAGCTATCACTGGTGCAAAACACTGATGTATGAATAAGACGCAGATTCCATATCAAATTCCATGTGAAATCCAGATCCCATTCAATTCAATGATTTTTTAGGTAGCAGAAAAAGAACATCCTGCTTGTTCTTTAGATGGATTCCACCTGAGAAATGCCTTAGAAATGAATGGGAAGGGGAAAATGCCAACTTTTCTGTTGGCGTGGAGTTTGATGCAGAATTTGTCAAATTCTACAAGAAGATCCACTTGCTGAATTTTGAACTTGGCCCTGCCCAAAAAGGGGTGTCAGCTTTATTAGTAAGCTACCAGCCATTTTAAGGAAGTAGGAGAACAACGTTCCACAACAAAGTGCAGTTGCTGAAGACATTGGTAAAATATGATTCCACATGTATTTTGTGCACAAACCATTTTTTTAAAAAAATAGGTTTCAATTTAGGCTAGGTTCACACCTGCGTTCGGGTCTCTGTTTGGGGGGGTCTGCTTGCAGAACTTTCCTTCCACATTTTTAGGGAGCCTTCACACAGAGTAAACGCGCATGTATTTTTGCAAAATACACGTGTAAAAATAAGACTCCCATTGACTTCAATGACATTTTACAGGCGTATTTTTACACGTGTAAAAATAATTTTGCAAAAATACATGCGCGTTTACTCCGTGTGAAGGTTCCCTTTAAGTGGAATTGAGAACGGAATCGCGAAGCGCACGCGCAGGTGTACATAACAGGCTCAGTGTTATCTGTGTTTTTACATAAGAGATAACAGACCCGGCTTTATCAGCAAACTGCAATTAGCTGGATGGATTGTCCTGCCAGCAAGAGCAGTGAGTTACGCTGGGTTCACACCAGCGCCCGGACTCCGTTTTCAGGTTTCCGTCTTCTGCATGCAGAAGATGGAAACCTGTCAGACCGAGTCTGGCTGTGAGCGTTTTATGCTTTCCGCCGCAAAACCGTTTTTTAAAACCGGACAGAGAGTACTGCATGTCCTACTCTGTGTCTGGTTTAAAAAAAACGGTTTCGCGGCGGAGAGCATGAAACGCTCACCGGCGCTCACGGCCGGACACCTTTCAAACCCATTCAAATGAATGGGTATGAAAGAGTCCTGCAGGTTTCCATCTCCTGCTCTGTTTTATGCAGGAAACGGAAACCTGTATGAACGGAGACCGGGCGCAGATGTGAACGAGCCCTGAGTGACTTGACTAGCAGGCACTGATCGCTGCTGTTAGCGGTGGGTTCTGGCTGTATTATACGGCCGGCATCCGCCCTGTATAGAGAGAGCTCAGCTCCTGAGCTCGTTCCATACATCCCCATGCAACCAATGATGTACAGGTACGTCATTGGTCATTAAGGGGTTAAAGAGGACCTTTCATGTCCTCATGAATATGCGGTTTTATGTTCCACTAGAAACCTGATAATGTGCTGAATTCATTGCTCTGTCAGATTTTCCGTTACGTGCCCCCAGGCTGGAGATATGGGTGCCGTTAGTTTCGGCACCAATCTCTGCCCAATGTCAGAAGGGCATTCCTGACAGTACAAGTTCATAGCCTTGTACTGTCAGAGGGGGTATTCCTTAATGTCTAGTGATGACGCTGAGGTGTGAGGAACATCCACCCCAGTATAATTCTATAGGCGAGTACGGTTAGGGGAGGCGTTCCTCACAACCCAGCTAGACTGTTAGTCACGCCCTTCTGACAGAGACACAGGAAAGGTCCTCTTTAACCCCTTAACGACAAATGACGTACCACTAAGTCATTGGTCGCATGGTGATGCATAGAAAGAGCTCAAAAGCTGTTGGCTTTCTAGCGGTTTCATGTGTGTGCATAAGGATATGAAAGGTCATCTTTAAGTAAAATGATAGTCAAACCATTATTTCTAAAAGATAATGACCATTGTAACGGGTTCTGTTCTTCAGCACTGGAGCAAAGCAAATGTCATGCCAATATTGAAAAGGGCTTAAAAAGGGAACTATAGGTCAGATTTATTCTGTATAGTAAAATGTTTGAATGATTTCTATGAGAAGTGAAATAGTTAACCATGTATCAGCATGGCTTTCTGAGCTATCAGTGTCAGACTAATCTGATCTGCTTTCATGAGGAAGTTCTAGATTTGACCAGGGGTTGTTGTTGGGTGTCATATATCTTGATAAATACATAGCATTTGATCATATACTGCATAAAAGGTTGGTACATAAAATAAGAATGCTTCAACTGGGGAAAAATGTGTGGGTAAGTAATTGGTTCAGTGAGAAAAAACAGAGTGGTTATCAATTACACATACTTGGATTGGGCCCCTGTTACTAGTAGGCTACTATGACGGACAGTATTGCGCCCTCTTGTCTTATATATTTATAATGTATAGAGGGACAGCCTAGTAAGACAACACTTTATGCATATTATACTAAACTAAGATGATGGTATATCATTGCAAATGGATCGAAAAGACAGAAGCTTTAGCAGAGAAGAGGCAAATGAGGTATAACTTTGATAATGCGAAGGGAAACGCATGCCAAGATTAAATACTAGGGAAAATAATTGGTAAAGTTGACTTAGGAGAGGACTTAGGAATTTGAATTGGCAATAAATTCACCTGTAGCAACCAGTGCCAGGCAGCTGCTGCCAAGGCAATTAATGTAGTACATGGATGTACATGATGTGAACCTTACAAATTACTTGTCAGACTACACAGACTCTGGTGCACCAGAAATATATAGCAGTGCTTGAGTGGGAAACCACAGTAATAAATGCAATGGGCGGACTACAGTACCCAAAGATAATATCAAATTTAGTTGACAAAAAAGACTGCTGAGAGGCACCTAATAACAAAATCTAAATATACTAAAGGTATATTTCTGTGCCAGGATCTCTTCATACCCAGAACTATAACATGGGGTATCCTCTATGTCCAAAAGAAAAAAACGTTTCTACAAAAACAGAAATGGTTTGTTTATTGTGAGAGCTGTGAGATTATAGACTCCCAGCGGAAGGTGTCTTGGGGAGTTTGAATTGGAATAAGTCAAGTTGTCCACACCCCTTTATGGCCTCTATGCTGAGACTGATGACCATCAGCCCTGCTAATATCACAGTAATCGCAGCAAAGGGACCATGTTGGGTTGTGGTGAACTTGTTAGCTCTCCACCATCTTCACCTGAAAAATCCTAATTTGAGGCTTCTTTTCCCCTACTTGCATATTTAGTTTATAGGTTTTCATACCTAAATGATGGAATATTACACTACTTTCCACCAAATATACAATACTGTTTTCCTGCTTGTAGCAGAATATTCTTATTTCCAACAGTAGTGGCTTTGTAAGGGAATTGCTAGAGGAGCAATTCCCCAGTAGCTGCTGGAAAACCTTGGAGGAAGGGGAACAACAAGACAGTGAGGCCTAAGCTGAACCCACCATTGCCCCTACCTGCTTGCCTCACTGCCCTAGACGGCAGAGGACAACTGGTCGACAAAGCCCTTCCTGTATAGGTGACAACACAGAGCGAAGACAAGACAAACAACAATAAAGTGAGATCAGCTAGCCGAGGGTCCAGTAACAGTGGAGCAACGCAGTACAAAATCAAAATCCACAAGAATAGTCAAAAGGAAAGCCAGAGGTCACTAATATAATAGTAACAGACAGAGGAGCTTAGCAGGGACAGAGTCTAAGGACAGAGTCTCAATAGCAAGCATGGCTGTGTGGGCTAATGGCTTGTATATAGGATGCCAATGACCCGCCCTAGGCTTGATTGGTAGACAGGCTGTCAATCTCACAGGCCAGACTAGAATTAACCATTTGATGATCAGAGAAAAACAAGGTGTAAGAGATGGTGTGGTGGAATTAAATTACCGAGGAGAGGTAATAGAGCAGTATTTACACAGTGCAATGAAAAACTCTAAGCAAATAATCAAAATGAGCCCACCTCCTGCGCCGCAGCATGCGTGCAGAGACCCAAATAGGCAAAGATGTTACAGCCTTTTTCCTTTCCCTGTAGTGATGCAATGCGTTTTCTTTCTCATCCCAGTATTTACCATTTTCCAGTAGTCACAGCAATGTTTTTTTTAGTTGTAAATGTATCTTTCCCTCCTTCTATAGTCTCAACAGTGCCTTTTCCTAGTACTTATAGCACTGCCTTGTATTTTTTAGTAGCGTCAGCCATGTCTTAGGCTAGATTCTGCCTAAAATCGACACAGAGAAAGGAGGACTTTTCTCTCCGCTGGTTACAGTATATACAGTCCTATGAAAAAGTTTGGGCACCCCTATTAATCTTAATCATTTTTAGTTCTACATATTTTGGTGTTTATAACAGCCATTTCAGTTTGATATATCTAATAACTGATGGACACAGTAATATTTCAGGATTGAAATGAGGTTTATTGTACTAACAGAAAATGTGCAATATGCATTAAAGCAAAATTTGACCGGTGCAAAAGTATGGGCACCTCAACAGAAAAGTGACATTAATATTTAGTAGATCCTCCTTTTGCAAAGATAACAGCCTCTAGTCGCTTCCTGTAGCTTTTAATCAGTTCCTGGATCCTGGATAAAGGTATTTTGGACAAACAATTCAAGTTCAGTTAAGTTAGATGGTCGCCGAGCATGGACAGCCCGCTTCAAATCATCCCACAGATGTTCAATGATATTCAGGTCTGGGGACTGGGATGGCCATTCCAGAACATTGTAATTGTTCCTCTGCATGAATGCCTGAGGATTTGGAGCGGTGTTTTGGATCATTGTCTTGCTGAAATATCCATCCCCTGCGTAACTTCAGCTTGGTCACTGATTCTTGAACATTATTCTCAAGAATCTGCTGATACTGAGTGGAATCCATGCGACTCTCAACTTTAACAAGATTCCCGATGCCGGCATTGGCCACACAGCCCCAAAGCATGATGGAACCTCCACCAAATTTTACAGTGGGTAGCAAGTGTTTTTCTTGGAATGCTGTTTCTTTTTGGACGCCATGCATAACGCCTTTTTTTATAACCAAACAACTCAATTTTTGTTTCCAAAATGAAGCTGCCTTGTCCAAATGTGCTTTTTCATACCTCAGGCAACTCTATTTGTGGCGTACGTGCAGAAACGGCTTCTTTCTCATCACTCTCCCATACAGCTTCTATTTGTGCAAAGTGCGCTGTATAGTTGACCGATGCACAGTGACACCATCTGCAGCAAGATGATGCTGCAGCTCTTTGGAGGTGGTCTGTGGATTGTCCTTGACTGTTCTCACCATTCTTCTTCTCTGCCTTTCTGATATTTTTCTTGGCCTGCCACTTCTGGGCTTAACAAGAACTGTCCCTGTGGTCTTCCATTTCCTTACTATGTTCCTCACAGTGGAAACTGACAGGTTAAATCTCTGAGACAACTTTTTGTATCCTTCCCCTGAACAACTATGTTGAACAATCTTTGTTTTCAGATCATTTGAGAGTTGTTTTGAGTAGCCCATGATGCCACTCTTCAGAGGAGATTCAAATAGGAGATCAACTTGCAATTGGCCACCTTAAATACCTTTTCTCATGATTGGATACACCTGGCTATGAAGTTCAAAGCTCACTGAGGTTACAAAACCAATTTTGTGCTTCAGTAAGTCAGTAAAAAGTAGTTAGGGGAATTCAAATCAATAAAATGATAAGGGTGCCCATACTTTTGCACCGGTCAAATTTTGGTTTAATGCATATTGCACATTTTCTGTTAGTACAATAAACCTCATTTCAATCCTGAAATATTACTGTGTCCATCAGTTATTAGATATATCAAACTGAAATGGCTGTTGCAAACACCAAAATATTTAGAACAAAAAATGATTAAGATTAATAGGGGTGCCCAAACTTTTTCATAGGACTGTAAATGATGCAAACCCAAAGGACACCCTGCGGAACCCATTATAGCCTATGGTGTTCACGGGTAACTGCTGTTTTAGAGGATGGGCTCTTTGTTGTTTGGGTCTCCATGCAGACCTGAGAACAGACAGACCAACACTAGTGTGAACCTAGCCTTAGGGTAGTATTGCACCTAAACATATTTCTGAATGAGCACTGATCTGCTGCAAAACATGCAGAGCTCAGGCGGATACAGAGCTCAGGCAGGAGGATTCCTAAAGTAATCATTCCCCCAGCATATGCTTCATTGCTGGTCTGCAATGTGATGTGCAATGCGCTACTGATATACATTTTTTTTTTTTTACCTGCACTGATGGTTAACACTATTAAAAAGGATATCTTAGTGAGTAATGTCAGAAAAAGCATGAAAATTTTTTTTTTTTGATGTCACTGATTAAGTGGAGGGTCTTAGTCTATGACTTCTTTAATTGGGAACGAACTCTTGTACGTGCGATAGTTTCCAGTGTCTGCCATATCTCCCTGTCTAATAAGGACTTTAGTTTGCTTCTAGTACTCTATACAAACATCACATAGGATATTTAGACACTTATTAACATATTATAAAATGTTTTTCCACTTGAAGGCAAAAGCCCAGACACATGCTAAATTTCATTATATTAGTTTTTTGTAGATTGAGCATTGAAGACATTAGCAGCATATAGATAAATAAAGAGGTAGTGGAGGTTTAGTTTGTATGTTTCTAAGGTTAAATAACATTGAAGAGGAGTCTGGTATGACGGCAATGTGCTGCTCACATGCTGTATGCCATCCATTCCTGTTGTAAATAATCAGTAAATAAGAGCTGCAGGTGGGTTTACAACCTGCTCGATGCCAAGAAGCTTTAGGTTCAACTTCTGTCTGTGAAATGGGTGGCCTCGCTCATTTGCACATTCTGCTTATGTTTTCATACAAGAAGTGCAGCCCTAGTTAGCATAGCTTAAGGGAATCTGACACAACACAGGGAATGCTAATTACAGTAACCAACTGGCAATGATGCATCCAAAATGAAATGGTCTGGAACTGAGCAGATGAATTTTTATAGCCCCAAGTCCAAAAAAAACAGGGAAATGTTCTTAAATTAAAGGGCATGCCTTAATAAGAGTGGAATTGTTACCCGCCATATTCTGTCTGTTAATGAACACAGATTACAAGGTGTAATTTTCTAACAAAATTTCTTATGGACTAAAGAGTATTTATTCCCAATTAGCAGTGCAGCCACCAGATTATGTAGTCGTGTACTTTACATAGTAATGAGACCCTGCCTTCTGGATAAGATAATCATTTTATACAGGCGATCTATTACTTCTTGTTGTATAGCAACTATTAGAATGTCAAAAGTACATTTTCTAGGTGGTTGCTAAATAGCAAACATGTGTACACGCAGATAAAATAATCAAAATCATTTTTGTCTTCTTTGCTGACGTTCTCCTATGCTCCTTACTGATTTTAGAGGTATTCACATAACAAAAAAAATCTGTAAAATACGGCATGCTGGCAGTTGTGAGGACCAGAAACCCAAGGCCCATGCACATGATGAGCATATCCAGGATCTATGAAGTATGGTATAAAAATAAAATTCCTATAGAATTATGGACCTATTCTGGAATTTTGTGTTCCTATTATTTTATATGCACTCATTCCTCTTTTAATGGATGCCATGCTTCTAAACAGGCCATATTATATAGAGTACAATTTGCTAGCACTGTTTCCTGGGACATAAACAATGCCACAGGGCAATGGGACCCAAGAACTGGAGTACTTCATGGTATAGGTTTATGTACACAAAACATAACATTTTCATGTTTTCTTATGCATCACTAGAGATCAGTCTAAGGAAGCCACACCTTAGGGGGCCTTCTGTGAATCTAATGGAAGGGAGATCATTTTGAACTATCTTGAAGACAATGAGACAATGAGGTCACTGTGCAGCACATAATACTGTGTGGAGGCCACTGTGGACCATATAATACTATGTGGAGGCCACTGTTGACCATATAATACTGTGTGGAGGCCACTGTGAATTATATAATACTGTGTGTGCGCCACTCTGGAGCATATAATGCTGTGGGGGGCCACTGTGGATCATATATTACTGTGTGGGGTCCACTATTGATCATATAATGCTGTGTGGGGGCCACTGCGGAGTATATAATACTGTGTGTTCACCACTCTGGAGCATATAATGCTGTGTGGGGGCCACTGTGGATCATATATTACTGTGCAGGGGCCACTATTGTCACTACAGTCACTATCAAGAATTCGCTCTAGGGAATGGGTAGGGAGCCCCGGAGAAAAATTTGGACCCACAAGACCTTAGTTACGCCACTGCACAAAAGTATGTACCATTTTACCTGACTGTTTTGTCACATATGAAAGAAATCGGAGCCTGAGACTCTTCATTCAACTGTTGGTGCCTAATCAGTGAAAAAAAAAAATTCTGTCAAGTCATTTTAAGTGTTTATGACATTCAGAATAGTTGTGGAAAATGCCTTAAATTTAAAGACAATTTGTGAGAAATGAACTGAGATAGAATGGCCAACTCAAAAGAAGTTCAAAATGAGGAGATATGTGAACCCCAGAAAATATCTGACTTCATGTCTTACTAATAATTATTCCAAATGGCTGCCAGAGCATCTGGAAATTGATTTGGAATCACTTTCCCATGAAAGAGTTCACCGATGTGGCCTCTTGAGAGAGAATCAATAAAGGGGCACCGCAGTCATTGCTCATTACCACATCTATATTGAAAAAGTGGCTTTCAAGGGCCTGTAACATAGATGGACCTGTCAGCTTTATAGAACAACAAATTCTTATTGCAAGACATCTCCTATGTTTGATACAACACAGGGAGGAAGATACATTGCTCTAACTAGTAGACTATTGGCACATGTTCATTTATTATATTTAGTATATAAGTTGTATAGTTGCAAGTTGAAACTGCTCCATGATATTTCTAAAATTCTAAAAATAAACTTTACAAAGTGTCAAATTTCTTAGAATTCTCCCTTTCTCTAGATCACATCTAAAAATAAACAACTATAAATACATTAGGCATTCCCACATCCGAAAATATCCAAACTATAAACCCATAAATATATATTATCTCATACAGTGAATGCCACCGCCAGAAAATAATTATAATGGCTGAATGCTGTCCTCCAAAAATTGAATAAAAAGCAATCAAACTATAGTAACATAGCAGATAAGGTTGGATCAAGACACAACAAGTCCTTCAAGTTCAACCTACCCTGTTTCCCAGAAAGTAGGACACCACTGAAAGTAAAGCATGTGTGTGTGTGTGTGTGTGTGTGTGTGTGGGGCGGGGGGGGGGGGGGGGTTCTGTTGAATTGCCTAATATAAGGCACCCCTCGAAAATAAGGCATGCCCAAAATGCCGGTTGCTGCCTCTGCTGTTGTGTCCACTGTCCCTGCTGCTGTAGGATGAGCTCTCCCAGCTCATCCCAAAGGCCAGCTGCTGTGTCAGTGAAGTGGGGATTGCTAAGCCCCGCCCTCAAAGCCTCGCTAAGCCCCGCCCACCACTGCCAAGACAAACAGCAGCACCAGCGCTGCTAGGAAGATGGGAAAGGTAAGTATGATACCTTTCCCCCCCTACACTACCTACAACCGGCAGTTATGCTGACGCTCCGCTAAGGAAGTATCGGCAAGACTGCCGGTTGTAATAAGACGTCCCCCGAAAATAAGACAGGTCCTATATTTAGGGCGATAATTTAATATAAGACACTGTCTAATTTTCGGGTAACATGGTATAAGGGCTAGTTCACACGGGGATTCCGCATGTGCATATTCCGTAGCGGCTTTCTGCTCCGGGTTTCATCCTAAGCCCTGGCAAAGCTGGACAAGGGACAGCTTCCCTTGTGGTCAGTTTTAAAACCCATTCATTTCACATGCAAACTTTGTGTCCATCCAAAAAAAAAAAAACGCTTTCCCTGCGGAGAGGTTGCAGGCGGACATCAGCAGTTTGCTTTTAAAATCCATTAAAATGAATGGGTTTTAAAACTGACCACCAGGAAGCCGTCCCCTCTCCAGTTTTGCCGGGGCTTAGGACGGAAACCAGGGCGAACACAAGTGTGAACGCCCCCTAAACCATCTCTTTTACATACTGAACAACCCCTTATTTCCTAATATGTCTTTATACTCTAATCCACACATTCAGCTATATCCTTCTTATATACAGGAGTTTACACGGCTCTGTACACAGATATGTAAAAATTTATAGGTATTAGAGTTTTTTTTTTTAAGTTTTGGTATTGGCAGGATCCTAATGATTCATAGAATATAGGTAAGGGAGCGTTCACACTACCGTCGGTGTGCGACAGGTAGTGTCCGCTGCTAATGTCCGTTCAAAATCTCGCACGGACATTAGGAGCGGACACTAGCTGTGTCCGTGACATTTTTCATTAATTTAAATGGCGATCGGGTGCGTTGTTTTGCACTCCGTGCCTGTCCTTAACTGTCTGTTCCTGAAGATGTCCAACTTTTCAAGCGGACAGCAAAACCCAACATGTAGGTTTTTTCTGTCCGCTTGAAAAGTCATTTACTAGCACCAGGGCAGTGAGCTTTATGTTTTCGAGTTTAGCTGAAATACGCTGCAATATAAACCGCTTTATTTTCCAACAAACTTTCTGAACAATGTAAATAAAGCACCATATAGAAGACATTTCTAAGAATCGCTAAGGGAAAGAAACTGCATGAAGTGTAGTGGTTGTTTGCAAGAACGGAGCACAACCCTATATCAACAAATACAATTTGTACCGGGGAACTTTAGAGTAAAACAGAATTTCAGATTATTGAAAGACATTTATACGGCGGGATCTGCTCATGTTTCATTATTTTATTTTATTCCTTATTTAGCCCTGGCATTGCTTTAAGTGAAAAACATTGAAGGGAAAGTATCCCTTAATGACAATAATCATTAATATAGTCTACTAGCCTTTTCAGCGCTAAAATCCTTAATAGGCAAATATTTGAAAAAGGAGAGTTATAAAACATTAAGTACAAGTTAATTTCCTTTCAGTGGAAGGCCAGGAACATGATCCTTCTTTTATTAGCAGCTGTTACTTACTGAGAAATTGGATTCTTTGTAGACTATGATAACTTTTATTGGTTCAGCATAAAAATTATACCGAGATACAGTTTTGTGCAAGAGTCTGAGATCATGCGGCTGCGCTGAAATGAAACATATACTGATGTTACTAATGTTCCACTTATACGTGCAGGATATTGAACGCCTTGCATTAAATGCTATTCCAAGTTTATGTTCAGTATTTGTCTGAAAATAGATACACTGTTCCAAAATAGGCAGATAGGAAAAGATAGGATGAGTAATGAAGGCATATAGTCTTAATCAGTTTAGTTGTCAGTGTTATAGTGTTAAATATTAATATTTAAACTGCAAGAAAAAAAATGGAAAAAAAAAGAATATTTTTGCAAACCCTCTATAGAGAGTAATGCATCCAATTCTGAAGCTCAGCCAATAAGATTATAAAAAAGAATAGAAGCTTGATAATGATTGGTTGCTGCACATAAATCCTCTCTTTGTTTGTACAAATACTCTATAATGTGGCACTTTTGTAAATTTGGCGCATCTTACTCCAGTGCAGGAAAGATTAAGATTGGCATAGTAAATACCAGTCTTGCTAACTCTCCCTAATAATGCCTCTACCAGTCTGGTTGGCGTTCCTATAGTGCACAACTTAGAGGGAACTGCAATCTCAGTGACTTATCATGGGATCCATCTGGTTTCCTTTGAGATTCTGGTATTTTTGAAAGCAAACATAGCTTGCCACTCATGACCCTTAAGGGCTAGTTCACATGTGTTAGGGTGGTCGAGGAATTTGGTCAGGAAAAAATGCACTTCAGGAATTAGGAAGCTTTTTTTGGAGCGTTTTTTTGACATGAGGCGGTTTTTGTTTCAGGTTTTTTCCTCCAGCACAGTGAATGGACGTTGAAAAAACCACCTGGCGTTTTTTCCCCCCAAAATAGCGTTTTTTCCGCCTCCCATTGATTGGCATTGATTTCCTTAGGCGGAATCCGCCTGAAGAAAGGTCATGTCGCTTCTTTTTTCCGCTAGCAGAAAAAAGAACGCTAGTGGTCTACATAAACCTTTGTTGTGAGGGGGCATCAAAATCCGCCCCCTCTTACCCCGTGTGAACGAGCCCTTAGATTTTGTTCACACAAGCAACCATGCTTCTGCTTGTACAGCATCCCTGAGGGATATAAATCCTTAAATCATTATGAACTGTTTGATGGATTTGCCATGATCTGTTCAGATTTGGTTGAATCCATTTTTAGCAGCACTAAGTGGAGTCTACAACTTTTCCAAGCATATTCATCTATCACCTCCATGTTACAGAGCACATTACAGTAATAAACAGCATGCCTTTGTTTTGTATATCACTCTTGGAGAAAGACAACTTTGAGATCTTGTATATGTGGCGGTTGGTGCACTAGAGGCGGGCCTTCAGCTGCTCTTACTGGTAAGACTGCTCTTACCAGTCTGTGTCACATTGATCCTCTCTTTGCATTAAACTCACCCATCCTACCAGAGCAGCAAGAGCAGTGCTTTAGGAGCCGTAGGCCTGCCCCGAGCGCATACATCATAAAGGTACATTGTTTATCCCTGTAATGTGGTCTATAATGCAGTGGTAGCATTGGAATCTGCTTGGGAGTGGTGCTAGACTCTAACCATTAGTCCATTTTTTATGTTTGAGGGTGGAGTGGGGCTCTGGATAATAGGTGTTGCATAAAAAGCAGAACAAATCAGAGTGAGCACAAAGCCTTAGTTGTTGGAAGTCATGATGGAGAATAACACCTTCAACAGTTTTCATGTTTCGCTTACAACTTATATAAGAAAAATTGCTCCAGATTTGGTATTTCATGAAGAACACAAATACTTATTTTGCAGACAAGTCTGCAAATGTGACGGGTTCTCTTTAAATTTTTCACGGTCGTGCTGTAACACAAATTTAACTGGATGCCGGGCAATAGAAAAGTTACAGCTAGTCCTTGGCTAGAATTGTATAATAATAAGTGTTTAGTTGTACTTTCTCCCTTCTAAAACATCATTGTACAGCTGTGCTGGATATATTCTCTGCTGTATATTGCTACTTTCATAGCACATAATGCATTTTGGAACAGCACAGCGTGAAATACCACCTGGAAATTCAGTGCAAGGAAAATATTTTGAAAGATTATAAATAGCACTTCCATTAGGATGGCCTCAGAACATTCTTTCATAATTCCTACACAGGGTATATCAGTGGTGTTTTATACATTGTGATACAATTACAGTGGATGTAGGTGACTTTTCATAGATCTGTCAGTGATGTCTGATACAATACACCACCAAGTGCCATTTAATAGACTCGCGATGTGCCAAGCATCTGCCTTGTCATGACTCAATGATTCCATGCGGTTGTTTACAGTTTGTCACAATGGGCAGCAATTTTTGTTAAAGCTAAAATCTTCTCACTTTCAAAAAATATATATATTTTTAAATTCAGTTCCTTTAAAAAAAAATTCAAAAAATCTTTGCTTCTTCTATGAAAAATTACATTTTTAATTTCCTTTCCTATTAAATACACTTTATAATCACATTTGAAATTTCTGGAGATGACAACAATCTCTCCACTACTGCAGGGGATCATGTTTCTAGCAGTTACAACCTATAGGCAAATAATTGGTTATTTTTCTCCTTCGAGTTAAAATATGGGAAGAGAAAATATGAAAAGTAAAATTGACAGTTTTTTTTTATGTAGTTTGGTATGAGAGTAGTTACAGAGCTTTATGAAAATATTGAGAAAAGTATAGTGAACGAAATGAGATAAGAACACAATTGAGTTGAGTTTATGTAGAAATTTAAAGGGGCTGTCTTGCGTAGAAAACAAAATAAAAACACTTTTGGACACGGACAGCCTGGCCCTGTATTGTGGCAGTGAACGGAAATGATCAGTCCTCTGTCACTAACTCTCTGAACACAACGCTCATATTAAAGGGGTTTTCTGGGTTAAATACACTATGTGATCAAAAGTATCCAGACACCCCCAAAAACATACGTTTTTCATATTAGGTGCATTGTACTGCCACTTACTGCCAGGTACTCCATATCAGCGACCTCAGTAGACATTAGACATTGTGAGAGAGCAGAATGGGGCGCTCCATGGAACTCACGGACTTCGAACGTGGTCAGGTGATTGGGTGCCACACATCACACAGGTTAATGCCAAACGACGCCTCGCTTAGTGTAAGGAGCGTAAACATTGGATGATTGAATAGTGGAAAAACGTTGTGTGGAGTGACAAATCACAGTAAACAATGTGGCGATCCGATGGCAGGGTGTGGGTATGGCGAATGCCCGGTGAACGTCATCTGCCAGCGTGTGTAGTGCCAACAGTAAAATTTGGAGGCGGTGGTGTTATGAAGTGGTCGTGTTTTTCATGGAGGGGGCTTGCACCCCTTGTTGTTTTGCGTGGCACTATCACAGCACAGGCCTACATTGATGTTTTAAACACCTTCTTGCTTCCCACTGTTGAAGAGCAATTCTGGGATGGCAATTGCATCTTTCAGCACGATTGAGCACCTCTTCATACTGCACGGCCTGTGGCAGAGTGGTTACACGACAATAACATCTCTGTAATGGACTGGCCTGCTCAGAGTCCTGACTTGAATCCTATAGAACACCTTTGGGATGTTTTGGAACGACGACTTCGTGCCAGACCTCACCGACCTACATCGAACCTCTCCTCAGTGCAGCACTCCGTGAAGAATGGGCTGCCATTCCCCAAGAAATCTTCCAGCACCTGATTGAACGTATGCCTGCGAGAGTGGAAGCTGTCATCAAGGCTAAGGATGGGCCAACACCATATTGAATTCCAGCATCACCGATGGAGGGCGCCACGAACTTGTAAGTCATTTTCAGCCAGGTGTCCGGATACTTTTGATCACATAGTGTATATTGAGAGTCTATCCTTACAACATGGTTTCCAGCATTCAGTCAAAGTAAAGTGGGAGGAAAAATGTCATACGAAGCCATTCCACTATGTGCATTGACACACCCATTTTGGACATTGCCACACACCCTTTTGTTATGTGGGCACTCTGTGTCATGTGAGCAAAGCTGACTCTCCAAATGAAAGGGTATCTTATGTTTGATCAGGAAGTCAATTTCTCTATTAATTCCTATGAGAGCCTCAATATGAGATCCATTGCAGTGAATAGAGAAACGGACTTCTTGTCCACAAGAGACTCCATATCAGTGAAAGAGTCAGTTTCAGTCACATGACTCACCTGGGGGACCAGAAGTGAGTGAATAACTCACAGATACAGCCATCAGTAAGATTACTTCAATACAATTTACAATCATATACCCTTTTACTAGACCAGAGATTAAAATATTTGGTGGAAGTGCAGCTGTCAAGAATCTCAGTTAGCTACTGTTGCTTTAAGGTTACCATACTGACCTGTGAAGCTGCGGCAGTGTTCATTTATACCCTAATCCTCCTCAGCCAGGTGTCTGCTATTTGTGTGGGTGTTATATCCTGATCGTGTATACTAGGCTGCTCTGAATTGACCTTTTGCTAGTTACTGGAAATCCTCTACTCTTCTGATTTTGTTTCACGTACTGAGTCTTGACTTGAACATTCACTCTCCTGATTTATTCTCCTACTTCTGGTCTGCCTTGTAAGGTATTGTGGGTTCTAGTTTGAAATTTGGGGAGTGTTTATTTCTTGTGCCAGTTTCTTTGGTGATAATTTGGGCCCCAAATTCTGAACAAGTTCATCTGGATTTTAAAAGGCTACAGCTTAAGTTTTATATTTTTAAGCACCCTTTTGTCATATTGTCATTTATTGCACCTTTACCAGTAGTTGTAAGCCATGTGAGGTTTAAACAATGACATACATTATTTGATAGGCAGTATCACCCTGCTGTCAAATTCTAAAATGCAGAAGATTTGCACTGATGTGTGCCAGTTTTTAGGTGGAAAATGCCAGTCTGAACTATACTATAAAGAGACTAACATGTGCCACATCAAACAGTGTAAGCCACTTTTATAGATTTCAAGCATCTTCTGAGTTCTTTACCTGACTAACTACATTTAAGCTATCTACATTTAAAGGGGTTGGCCACTTTCATACCAATACTGAGAGACAAATGTTATTGTTTGTATAATAAAAAGATATACAATTTTCCAATATACTTTCTGTATCAGTTCTAGAGATGAGCGAACACTAAAATGTTCGAGGTTCGAAATTCGATTCGAACAGCCGCTCACTGTTCGAGTGTTCGAATGGGTTTCGAACCCCATTATAGTCTATGGGGAACATAAACTCGTTAAGGGGGAAACCCAAATTCGTGTCTGGAGGGTCACCAAGTCCACTATGACACCCCAGGAAATGATACCAACACCCTGGAATGACACTGGGACAGCAGCGGAAGCATGTCTGGGGGCATAAAAGTCACTTTATTTCATGGAAATCCCTGTCAGTTTGCGATTTTCGCAAGCTAACTTTTCCCCATAGAAATGCATTGGCCAGTGCTGATTGGCCAGAGTACGGAACTCGACCAATCAGCGCTGGCTCTGCTGGAGGAGGCGGAGTCTAAGATAGCTCCACACCAGTCTCCATTCAGGTCCGACCTTAGACTCCGCCTCCTCCGGCAGAGCCAGCGCTGATTGGCCGAAGGCTGGCCAATGCATTCCTATGCGAATGCAGACTTAGCAGTGCTGAGTCAGTTTTGCTCAACTACACATCTGATGCACACTCGGCACTGCTACATCAGATGTAGCAATCTGATGTAGCAGAGCCGAGGGTGCACTAGAACCCCTGTGCAAACTCAGTTCACGCTAATAGAATGCATTGGCCAGCGCTGATTGGCCAATGCATTCTATTAGCCCGATGAAGTAGAGCTGAATGTGTGTGCTAAGCACACACATTCAGCACTGCTTCATCAAGCCAATACAATGCATTAGCCAGTGCTGATTGGCCAGAGTACGGAATTCGGCCAATCAGCGCTGGCTCTGCTGGAGGAGGCGGAGTCTAAGATCGCTCCACACCAGTCTCCATTCAGGTCCGACCTTAGACTCCGCCTCCTCCGGCAGAGCCAGCGCTGATTGGCCGAAGGCTGGCCAATGCATTCCTATGCGAATGCAGACTTAGCAGTGCTGAGTCAGTTTTGCTCAACTACACATCTGATGCACACTCGGCACTGCTACATCAGATGTAGCAATCTGATGTAGCAGAGCCGAGGGTGCACTAGAACCCCTGTGCAAACTCAGTTCACGCTAATAGAATGCATTGGCCAGCGCTGATTGGCCAATGCATTCTATTAGCCCGATGAAGTAGAGCTGAATGTGTGTGCTAAGCACACACATTCAGCACTGCTTCATCAAGCCAATACAATGCATTAGCCAGTGCTGATTGGCCAGAGTACGGAATTCGGCCAATCAGCGCTGGCCAATGCATTCTATTAGCCCGATGAAGTAGAGCTGAATGTGTGTGCTAAGCACACACATTCAGCACTGCTTCATCAAGCCAATACAATGCATTAGCCAGTGCTGATTGGCTAGAGTACGGAATTTGGCCAATCAGCGCTGGCCAATGCATTCTATTAGCCCGATGAAGTAGAGCTGAATGTGTGTGCTAAGCACACACATTCAGCACTGCTTCATCAAGCCAATACAATGCATTAGCCAGTGCTGATTGGCCAGAGTACGGAATTCGGCCAATCAGCGCTGGCTCTGCCGGAGGAGGCGGAGTCTAAGGTCGGACCTGAATGGAGACTGGTGTGGAGCGATCTTAGACTCCGCCTCCTCCAGCAGAGCCAGCGCTGATTGGTCGAGTTCCGTACTCTGGCCAATCAGCGCTGGCCAATGCATTCTATTAGCCCGATGAAGTAGAGCTGAATGTGTGTGCTTAGCACACACATTCAGCTCTACTTCATCAGGCTAATAGAATACATTGGCCAATCAGCGCTGGCCAATGCATTCTATTAGCTTGATGAAGCAGAGTGTGCACAAGGGTTCAAGCGCACCCTCGGCTCTGATGTAGCAGAGCTGAGGGTGCACAAGGGTTCAAGTGCACCCTCGGCTCTCCTACATCAGAGCCGAGGGTGCGCTTGAACCCTTGTGCAGCCTCGGCTCTGCTACATCAGAGCCGAGGGTGCGCTTGAACCCTTGTGCACACTCTGCTTCATCAAGCTAATAGAATGCATTGGCCAGCACTGATTGGCCAGAGTACGGAATTCGGCCAATCAGCGCTGGCCAATGCATCCCTATGGGAAAAAGTTTATCTCACAAAAATCACAATTACACACCCGATAGAGCCCCAAAAAGTTATTTTTAATAACATTCCCCCCTAAATAAAGGTTATCCCTAGCTATCCCTGCCTGTACAGCTATCCCTGTCTCATAGTCACAAAGTTCACATTCTCATATGACCCGGATTTGAAATCCACTATTCGTCTAAAATGGAGGTCACCTGATTTCGGCAGCCAATGACTTTTTCCAATTTTTTTCAATGCCCCCAGTGTCGTAGTTCCTGTCCCACCTCCCCTGCGCTGTTATTGGTGCAAAAAAGGCGCCAGGGAAGGTGGGAGGGGAATCGAATTTTGGCGCACTTTACCACGTGGTGTTCGATTCGATTCGAACATGGCGAACACCCTGATATCCGATCGAACATGTGTTCGATAGAACACTGTTCGCTCATCTCTAATCAGTTCCTCACAGTTTTCTATATCTCTGTTTGCTGTCACTCATTCTGTTACTTCTAGAGGACAAAACGCTGACCATGGTCATGTGATTTATGGTCCATGGTCATGTGATGAGCAGACAGGTGCACAGCTGATTACCAGGCAGATGTCTGATGACTGTGCTGTGACCAGAAAGAGTTGTACGCCTGTGTGATCACCTCATGACCATAGACCGTAAATCACATGACCATGGACCGTATATCACATGACCATGGTCAGAGTTTTATCCTCTAGAAGTAACAGAATGAATGACAACAAGCCAAAATCTAGAAAACTGTGAGGAATTGATACAGAAAGTATATTGGAAAATTGTGTAACTTTTTATTACACAAACAATAACATTTGTCTCTCAATATTGGTCTGAAAGTGGACAACCACTTTAAGCTATCTAAATATAATACTTAAGTCATCGTTAGTATCTCCCCAATCACAATTCCACAGTTCTGTTTTCCCTTCATGCCTAAAACCCTCTTTGCCATGGAAGAATCCCTATCTGCTATAAAAGGGATTGTACAAATGACAAAAATAAACAGAAAGAAAATAAATAAGTAAACTGAATTTACATTTTAGGGCTCATTCACATCTGTGCCCATAGTCCGTTCTGCAGATTTCTGTTTCCTGCACAAAACTGGGCAGGAGACGTAAACCTTCAGGCATCTTTCAAACCCATTCATTTGAATGAGCTTGAAAAGTGTCCGGCCGTGAGTGCCGGTGAGCGTTTTATGCTCTCCGCGGCGAAACCGTTTTTTTTCAAACTGGACACAAAGTTGGACATGCAGTACTCTGTGTTCGGTTTAAGAAAAAACGGTTTCGCCGCGGAGAGCATAAAACGCTCACCGGCGCTCACGGCCGGACTCGGCATGACAGGTTTCCCAGAAACCTGATAACGGAGCCCAGACACTGGTTTGAACCCAGCGTTAGAGAAACTATTAAAATAAAGTTTTTCTCTTAGAAACACCACAATTATCTAGTTGTCATAGCACAACCTATTTTTCATTCTAGTGACGCTTTGTTTGTAATGCTTACCAAAAAGACTACAGTACAGCTTCTGCTGTATCCTCAGTAAATAAAGTAGGGTTATTATTTAGGCTGGATACAGTTTTTTGTGGTGTGGTACTTATCTAATTGCTTTGAAGTCTGTATTTGGAAGTCTACCTTTCAGTTTTATAAATGCTGGTACCTGTGCTGTGATTTCTCTCTGGGCAGCATAAAGAAAACTAATGTCCAGCATAAATTATATATCTACTTCTTTCAGTCAGGATACGACAGAAGCTGTACTGTGTTTTACTGGACATGCAACTATTTGAAAGCCTGGGGAAATGAGTTAAATAAAACCTTTGACACAGAAGAGCTTGACTATATCCTCACGAGATCTTTAGATGAGGCTTACTCAACTACTGAACTGCCATCAGGTTAAGCTACAGTAGCTAAACAGGTCTAGTACACGTGCAGATACAGAGGGTTTTGCTGTTTGTATTTGCATGTGTGCTGGATCTGTTTGGCTATTGTTTGTTGCCTTTTCAGAAGTCATCACTGGAACACAGGGGACATGTCACCAGTGTCATAAAGTCCTGGGAGACCTTAAAATAGTACAAGTCATAGTGCTTGTATAAGAATGCCAGCCACAGTGCCACTATAACAGTGAGAATCACATGGCTAGCATAACTATACCCTCTTAACTCTTAACTGTACCAAATTTCAGAGGGTAGAACTATGGACAAACTTTGTAGTATGTGTGAACTTTCATATATTAAGCCCCACCTTTAACTCCACCCAGTTCTACTCATGCCGCTCCTTGACCCTATCAAGTTCCTTTGTGCCCCCATATAGCAATGCTGCCCTCTTCTGTGTAACACAGTGATGAAGTCTCCATACAGTATAATTCTCCCTTAGTGCCCTACACAGTACAATGCCTCCTTAGCTCACCCACAGTATAATACCTCCTTGTGACAAAGTATAAAACTCTTGCAAAAATTCCCTTTAAATGGAGGGATCCTTAAAGGGGTTGTCCCATCACAAGGATCCTATCTATACTGCTGGTTAATGTGGATGTAAGACTTTTCCTAAATACATTGCTTCAGCAAAACTGCTTTGTTTGTCCACTATCTTACTTTATTAAATTTTTTGTGGCCACAGCCCTGACCTAGCTGCTCCTGAGTCAAATGATGTATCTGCTGTTCTCAGGGGGGAGGGAGGAGGGGCTAAGTGCAGGGAGCGAGCCTGTATATCTAGCTAATCCTGTGTCTACACCACGTGACCTAGCTCCCTGCTATCAGATAGAGGAGCTGCTTTCATTTCTTCTGTTCTCCCAGTTATCAGGCTAGATAATCCAGTTGTGTTCATTATGGCAGAGACAGGCAGTCTCTGTATGTAACACAGAATGGAGTTGCTGCTGTCTGTACTTCATAGTCCAATGTGGGTGGGCGGAGCTACACACAAATTTGGGGGTGGAGCTAAACGGCAGGTTGCCTGTGAAACCCCGCCCACCAAATGATGCAAGAAACCAGGAAGAAAGAAGATTTTACAAGAGTGAAGACTGCTGAGTATGTGAGGTGGGAATACCCCTTTAAACCCTTTCCCCTGTTGATCTCTGGGAAAACAAAATTCAAAAAACATACATAATAAAAGAACTAACCAGCTAGGGAAATAAGATCAAAGCTTTTTTTTCCTAAAAAGTTGTTCCCCATAGCTGGAATCTTATATTTATATGTATACATTCCATGTCGGTTGTATATTTTCCTTTCCATTGCTAAATAAAAAGAGATTTCATATGAAAAAAAATATGCAGAGAGTCAGCCCTGAGAACCAAAAGTGAGTGGATAACTCATAAATATAGCTGATAATAAAATGACCTTCTCTATAGTTAACATCATGTACATGTACAGGCCAGATTTGTGCTATTTTACTCAGTTATTCCATAGTTATAGGCTTAGTGTAATGCGGAATATTTTCTTAGTATATTCTCATGTAAGCAAGAGCATAGTTCAGAATGACTGCGGATAGCGACCCTGTGGTTTTTGTATTGTATATGAGGAGGACTGGGAGTCTGTCAGTGGGAAAATCAATGGGATGGGAACATTGTGTCTTTTATTGTAATACCTGGAGAGAATGCAGAAAACAGAATTTCCTAATACAATTTTCAGTACATTTTTTCCTTTCTACTTTTATCAGTTTTCGTTCTGTTTGAAACAGATCTGGTAAGAGATAACTCTCCTTAGAAATTTTATATCTGTATAAGTATTTGCTGTTTTTTTCATTAACATTTTTTGGTTAGAAATGCAATTAAGGCTTATTGTCCCCCTAAGGTCAAAGAAGCCTAAAGAAATAGACGCTACAAAATTTTAAAGGCTCCATATTGAGCTCTTAGCAATAGAATTTAATATAGACAAAATAAGCTGTGAAATGCCATATTTTAAAATGTTGCACAACCAAGAAATTCACATTTACTGCCCTTGAATTCACTTGTGCCCCTACATGTGCAGTATTGAGAAATCTCTGTACTGCCGATGACTTTTGCTTTGAATGGCGGCTCTAGGGGTCTGCTGGTTGGATATTAGAGTTATCACTGAGAGCAGAGAGGAGGGGTCAAGTAGCATTCGGTGCAGAGATCTCTGGACACTGCACATGAAGGAGCTGCTTCCTACTGCACAGAGAGGCATAAAAAGTGATTTTCTTGGTCATGCAACCTTCATGATCATCAGTCCAGGTATGGTTACACTACTCTACCTCTATGGTGCCCTAGAGCGGAGAGACCCCCTTTAAACCCATGTTCATGTGTAGATTTTTTTAGTACTTTGTCTCTACACATGAATTTTCAATGATATCCAACTTGAATAAGCATATGTCCTAGTGCTGAATCCTTATTGTATCATTTAATGGTTCATATTAGAGACCAGTGCAGTTAGAGTTCCATAACACAAGCTTTATGTAGTGGCCTCTAGAAAATAGTGTGAGCCGTGGTGTCTTATGACATGACATGAAAGTTAATGGAACCACGCTTACTCCTGTCCCATGGGTCCGTTGCCTTAGGATACCCTTGGACTTTGACCTGTCCTTCAGATCGCACATACAAATCCTCAACACCTACCGCCTCCAACTCAAGAACATCCATTGAATCCACTCCTTCTTCACCCCTGAAACCACAAAGATACTAGTCCATGCCCTCATTATCTACCACTTAGACTACTGTAACACCCTTCTCCATGGCCTCCCTGCAAACACTATTGCCCCCTCCAGTCGGCCTTAAACTGTGCTGCCCGCTTAATACACCTCTCCCCCTGTTTTTCATCGGCCGCTCCCCTTTGCCAATCCCTTCGCTGGTAACCTGTTTCCCAGCGAATAGAGTTCAAAATACTAGCACTGACATACAAAGCCATCCACAATCTGTCCCCTCAATATATCTCCGACCTAATCTCCCGCTACCTGCCCACATGTAACCTCAGATCCTCCAAAGACCTCTTACTCCGCTCTGCTCTTATCTGCTCTTTACACAACTGCCTCCAAGATTTCTCCTGTGCATCCCCCATACTCTGGAACTCCTTACCAAGACACAGTACAATGCCACAATCAGGCTTCAAGAAGGCCCTGAAGACTCACCTATTCAGGAAGGCCTACAACCTCCAATAACACTACTGTCACCACATCACCATCTGTACAGTCTCTCCCCTCACCTTCTATCTCTATCCTTCTTCTCGCTTAGGGCCTATTCACTCGGAGTAAACGCGGCACGCAATGTGCCGCGTTTACGGGACATTTGCGCCGCGATTTTGACGGTGCATGTTTGCGGTCGCGTTAGCACCGTGTAAACGCACGTTAACGCGGCGTTAACACGACCACAAACATGCACCGTCAAAATTGCGGCGCAAACGTCCCATAAACGCGGCACATTGCGTGCCGCGTTTACTCCGTGTGAATAGGCCCTTAGACTGTAAGCTCTTGTGGGCAGGGTCATCTGTCCCACTGTACCAGTCAATATGATTGTTTTGTATATTTTGTGCATCGTATGTAAACACTCAAATGTAAAGCACCATGGAATTAATGATGCTATATAAATAAATAATAATAATGACACAGTACTACAATGTATACAATAGTCTGTATCGGCACTTGGAAGGCACTACTATAGTAAAAGTCAGTAATAATAATGGTATGGACAGTTTATTTGCTCAGTCTGTGTCAGCAGTTGGAACATAGAAGAACCTCAGAATGGCCACAGCAGAAACAAGGGGTGATTGCAGTTGCAAATCTGGTGGCAGCAGAAAGTTAAATCCAGGTGGGCTTTTGGCAAAAGAGGGATCATTAATAGAGATGAGCGAACACTAAAATGTTCGAGGTTCGAAATTCGATTCGAACAGCCGCTCACTGTTCGAGTGTTCGAATGGGTTTCGAATCCCATTATAGTCTATGGGGAACATAAACTCGTTAAGGGGGAAACCCAAATTCGTGTCTGGAGGGTCACCAAGTCCACTATGACACCCCAGGAAATGATACCAACACCCTGGAATGACACTGGGACAGCAGGGGAAGCATGTCTGGGGGCATAAAAGTCACTTTATTTCATGGAAATCCCTGTCAGTTTGCGATTTTCGCAAGCTAACTTTTCCCCATAGAAATGCATTGGCCAGTGCTGATTGGCCAGAGTACGGAACTCGACCAATCAGCGCTGGCTCTGCTGGAGGAGGCGGAGTCTAAGATAGCTCCACACCAGTCTCCATTCAGGTCCGACCTTAGACTCCGCCTCCTCCGGCAGAGCCAGCGCTGATTGGCCGAAGGCTGGCCAATGCATTCCTATGCGAATGCAGACTTAGCAGTGCTGAGTCAGTTTTGCTCAACTACACATCTGATGCACACTCGGCACTGCTACATCAGATGTAGCAATCTGATGTAGCAGAGCCGAGGGTGCACTAGAACCCCTGTGCAAACTCAGTTCACGCTAATAGAATGCATTGGCCAGCGCTGATTGGCCAATGCATTCTATTAGCCCGATGAAGTAGAGCTGAATGTGTGTGCTAAGCACACACATTCAGCACTGCTTCATCAAGCCAATACAATGCATTAGCCAGTGCTGATTGGCCAGAGTACGGAATTCGGCCAATCAGCGCTGGCCAATGCATTCTATTAGCCCGATGAAGTAGAGCTGAATGTGTGTGCTAAGCACACACATTCAGCACTGCTTCATCAAGCCAATACAATGCATTAGCCAGTGCTGATTGGCCAGAGTACGGAATTCGGCCAATCAGCGCTGGCTCTGCTGGAGGAGGCGGAGTCTAAGATCGCTCCACACCAGTCTCCATTCAGGTCCGACCTTAGACTCCGCCTCCTCCGGCAGAGCCAGCGCTGATTGGCCGAAGGCTGGCCAATGCATTCCTATGCGAATGCAGACTTAGCAGTGCTGAGTCAGTTTTGCTCAACTACACATCTGATGCACACTCGGCACTGCTACATCAGATGTAGCAATCTGATGTAGCAGAGCCGAGGGTGCACTAGAACCCCTGTGCAAACTCAGTTCACGCTAATAGAATGCATTGGCCAGCGCTGATTGGCCAATGCATTCTATTAGCCCGATGAAGTAGAGCTGAATGTGTGTGCTAAGCACACACATTCAGCACTGCTTCATCAAGCCAATACAATGCATTAGCCAGTGCTGATTGGCCAGAGTACGGAATTCGGCCAATCAGCGCTGGCCAATGCATTCTATTAGCCCGATGAAGTAGAGCTGAATGTGTGTGCTAAGCACACACATTCAGCACTGCTTCATCAAGCCAATACAATGCATTAGCCAGTGCTGATTGGCCAGAGTACGGAATTCGGCCAATCAGCGCTGGCTCTGCTGGAGGAGGCGGAGTCTAAGGTCGGACCTGAATGGAGACTGGTGTGGAGCGATCTTAGACTCCGCCTCCTCCAGCAGAGCCAGCGCTGATTGGCCGAATTCCGTACTCTGGCCAATCAGCACTGGCTAATGCATTGTATTGGCGTGATGAAGCAGTGCTGAATGTGTGTGCTTAGCACACACATTCAGCTCTACTTCATCGGGCTAATAGAATGCATTGGCCAGCGCTGATTGGCCGAATTCCGTACTCTGGCCAATCAGTGCTGGCCAATGCATTCTATTAGCTTGATGAAGCAGAGTGTGCACAAGGGTTCAAGCGCACCCTCGGCTCTGATGTAGCAGAGCCGAGGCTGCACAAGGGTTCAAGCGCACCCTCGGCTCTGATGTAGGAGAGCCGAGGGTGCACTTGAACCCTTGTGCAGCCTCGGCTCTGCTACATCAGAGCCGAGGGTGCGCTTGAACCCTTGTGCACACTCTGCTTCATCAAGCTAATAGAATGCATTGGCCAGCGCTGATTGGCCAATGTATTCTATTAGCCTGATGAAGTAGAGCTGAATGTGTGTGCTAAGCACACACATTCAGCACTGCTTCATCAAGCCAATACAATGCATTAGCCAGTGCTGATTGGCCAGAGTACGGAATTCGGCCAATCAGCGCTGGCTCTGCTGGAGGAGGCGGAGTCTAAGGTCGGACCTGAATGGAGACTGGTGTGGAGCGATCTTAGACTCCGCCTCCTCCAGCAGAGCCAGCGCTGATTGGCCGAATTCCGTACTCTGGCCAATCAGCACTGGCTAATGCATTGTATTGGCGTGATGAAGCAGTGCTGAATGTGTGTGCTTAGCACACACATTCAGCTCTACTTCATCGGGCTAATAGAATGCATTGGCCAGCGCTGATTGGCCGAATTCCGTACTCTGGCCAATCAGTGCTGGCCAATGCATTCTATTAGCTTGATGAAGCAGAGTGTGCACAAGGGTTCAAGCGCACCCTCGGCTCTGATGTAGCAGAGCCGAGGCTGCACAAGGGTTCAAGCGCACCCTCGGCTCTGATGTAGGAGAGCCGAGGGTGCACTTGAACCCTTGTGCAGCCTCGGCTCTGCTACATCAGAGCCGAGGGTGCGCTTGAACCCTTGTGCACACTCTGCTTCATCAAGCTAATAGAATGCATTGGCCAGCGCTGATTGGCCAATGTATTCTATTAGCCTGATGAAGTAGAGCTGAATGTGTGTGATAAGCACACACATTCAGCTCTACTTCATCGGGCTAATAGAATGCATTGGCCAGCGCTGATTGGCCAGAGTACGGAACTCGACCAATCAGCGCTGGCTCTGCTGGAGGAGGCGGAGTCTAAGATCGCTCCACACCAGTCTCCATTCAGGTCCGACCTTAGACTCCGCCTCCTCCAGCAGAGCCAGCGCTGATTGGCCGAATTCCGTACTCTGGCCAATCAGCACTGGCTAATGCATTGTATTGGCGTGATGAAGCAGTGCTGAATGTGTGTGCTTAGCACACACATTCAGCTCTACTTCATCGGGCTAATAGAATGCATTGGCCAATCAGCGCTGGCCAATGCATTCTATTAGCGTGAACTGAGTTTGCACAGGGGTTCTAGTGCACCCTCGGCTCTGCTACATCAGATTGCTACATCTGATGTAGCAGTGCCGAGTGTGCATCAGATGTGTAGTTGAGCAAAACTGACTCAGCACTGCTAAGTCTCTGCATTCGCATAGGAATGCATTGGCCAGCCTTCGGCCAATCAGCGCTGGCTCTGCCGGAGGAGGCGGAGTCTAAGGTCGGACCTGAATGGAGACTGGTGTGGAGCGATCTTAGACTCCGCCTCCTCCAGCAGAGCCAGCGCTGATTGGTCGAGTTCCGTACTCTGGCCAATCAGCGCTGGCCAATGCATTCTATTAGCCCGATGAAGTAGAGCTGAATGTGTGTGCTTAGCACACACATTCAGCTCTACTTCATCAGGCTAATAGAATACATTGGCCAATCAGCGCTGGCCAATGCATTCTATTAGCTTGATGAAGCAGAGTGTGCACAAGGGTTCAAGCGCACCCTCGGCTCTGATGTAGCAGAGCTGAGGGTGCACAAGGGTTCAAGTGCACCCTCGGCTCTCCTACATCAGAGCCGAGGGTGCGCTTGAACCCTTGTGCAGCCTCGGCTCTGCTACATCAGAGCCGAGGGTGCGCTTGAACCCTTGTGCACACTCTGCTTCATCAAGCTAATAGAATGCATTGGCCAGCACTGATTGGCCAGAGTACGGAATTCGGCCAATCAGCGCTGGCCAATGCATCCCTATGGGAAAAAGTTTATCTCACAAAAATCACAATTACACACCCGATAGAGCCCCAAAAAGTTATTTTTAATAACATTCCCCCCTAAATAAAGGTTATCCCTAGCTATCCCTGCCTGTACAGCTATCCCTGTCTCATAGTCACAAAGTTCACATTCTCATATGACCCGGATTTGAAATCCACTATTCGTCTAAAATGGAGGTCACCTGATTTCGGCAGCCAATGACTTTTTCCAATTTTTTTCAATGCCCCCAGTGTCGTAGTTCCTGTCCCACCTCCCCTGCGCTGTTATTGGTGCAAAAAAGGCGCCAGGGAAGGTGGGAGGGGAATCGAATTTTGGCGCACTTTACCACGTGGTGTTCGATTCGATTCGAACATGGCGAACACCCTGATATCCGATCGAACATGTGTTCGATAGAACACTGTTCGCTCATCTCTAATCATTAACAGAAAAAAATGACTAAAAGATTGATTTGAGTTGAGTCAAATATTATCATGTGAGAATTTTAGCTCATGTACCCTAATAGTGCTGGTGGTACAATAGCATGTATTTTGTTGATCTATCTATAAAGTGTGTGGACTGACACTGTGTAAAGGCCGGTGAATATTGTCAATGTGATCTTTCATTTCTTTACAGGTCTCATAATTGTGGTGAATGAAATTGCTTCTTCCATGACATTTATTGCTCCATGTTTACCACCTTCCATTAACATGGCTTCTGCCGGGCTTTCTGTCTCTCTCTATATTGTGTTGTATATTGTCATATTGTATTCACCTGTTTGTTTTAAACAAATTTCCTTTGCTAAAACACCGCAAAATGTGTGATGGCAAACATGTTTTGTGTGTGTGGAGAAAGCATCTTCTATCTGACAATGTGGCAGTCAGTAGTTATTTTTACATTGCCCTGTGCCCTTTCTTGCTTTCCCTTTCATTTGCATTTTTCTATCCTACTTTCTCCTGGAAAGAATCTGAGTGGTGAAAATGAAGGCAAATAAACCTGTCATAACACTGACAAGCGGCTTATATCACCGTACATTTATCAATTTCAGATTTTTAAGCTTCCTGATACCATACATGATCCTACTTAAATTTACACAAAGTGCATTTACACTCAAATTTGGTATTGTCAGCACAGTGCATGCTCATGTGAAAGGAGAAAAAGAAATATGAATGCTACAGCTGAACACAGTTGACAAGATTTTTTATTTTCATGATTACTTTTCTGCCATTTTTTCCTTTTTGCCTGCAGGCAAAGGTTGGCATACATGTCAAGAGAATGTTCTCCAGCTGCGGCCTGCAGTATAGAGAATAGTATACACCAGAGGGCTCATGGGACCTTAGGCAGATTATTATGGTAATATCAGATACTGCTGTCCTTTCCCTCCCACAGCTGGGCTACCTCTCTTATTGTAAGTATTGAAGCAATATGTTTTGCAAATTATATGTTGTGAACATCAGGGACTCAGTAAAATAAAGGGGAAAACAGCAACATAGGAAAATATTGCATCCAATATAGTTTGTTGCCTTCAATGATCAAAATAAATTAGGACTTTTTTAATTAAATGAAGTTTGTGTGTTGAAGAAGACTAAACCGTAACGTGCAGTGTCTGGAGTATTGTGAAATGTATACTGGAATATAATGCAGAGGAAATTAGATAACAATGTTGTATATGCTCACAATTTCACAAGTACTGACTGCAGCATGTGCATATGGATTGTAGAAAATCATTAACATATTTTATTGTGACTTTTATTCTTTACGTAGTTTTGTACAGATGCAAATGTACTATAAATATAAGAACACAATGTTTTTAAATGTCTATGTTTTAGCACGGACATGGTAAATTTTTACAATACTATTATAACCTAAAACATTACCTGATCGTTTGTACAAATATATTTAGACCCAACGAGGGAGATGTATTAATACTGTCAAGTTGTAGGAGTAGTACTGCAATCTGGGTGAACCCTTGCAGCAATTTGTCCAATATTCATCAATAGGGTGCACACCTTAGTTAATAAGTATTTCATAGGCCTAATTCAATACCAGAGCAGACCTTGCAATTTCAGATAACATAAATAAATATGGTATGTGGTCTAAACATAATATTTTTTTAATATATTTTGGCTAAATGAGACAAAATGCAAAAGTGTGTAAAAAAAAAACCCAACAAAATTACAGGGGCCACACGGTGGCTCAGTGGTTAGCACTGCAGCCTTGCAGCGCTGGAGTCCTGGTGTTCAAATCCCACCAAGGGCAAAAAACCATCTGCAAGGAGTTTGTATGTTCTCCCCGTGTTTGCGTGGATTTCCATCCCATATTCCAAAGACATACTAATAGGGAAAAAATGTACATTGTGAGCTCTATGTGGGGCTCACAATCTACATTAAAAAAAAAAAAAAAAAATTACTGTAGAACATCCATTATTGAGGTGAGTATGTGTTGGGCGAACTGTGCAAGATTCATTTCGCAAATATACGCAAGATTTGCCCAGTAGTTTCTTTCGGACTGAACACTTCCAAACTGGAAATACCTTTATTAAACTCTGGGCGGAGGCCTGGGTAAGGTGAGTAAGCTTAAAGAGGACCTTTCACCACTTTTGGGCACATGCAGTGTTATATACTGCTGGAAAGCTGACAGTGCGCTGAATTTAGCGCACTGTCGGCTTTCCCGATCCGTGCCCGGTGTAAAGAGCTTACGGTGCCGGTACCGTAGTGCTCTATGGTCAGAAGGGCGTTTCTGACCATTAGCCAGAGACGTCCTTCTGCCTCGCGGCGCCAATCGCGCTGTGCTGTGGAGCGGGGAGGAACTCCCCCCTCCCGCTCCTGATAATACACGTCTATGGACGAGCTGTGTGAGCAGAGGGAGGGAGCGTTCCTCCCCGCTCCACAGCACAGCGCGATAGGCGCCGTGAGGCAGAAGGACGTCTCTGGCTAACAGAAACGCCCTTCTGACCATAGAAGAGCTACGGTACCGGCACCGTAAGCTCTTTACACCGGGCACGGATCGGGAAAGCCGACAGTGCGCTGAATTCAGCGCACTGTCAGCTTTCCAGCAGTATATAACACTGCATGTGCCCAAAAGTGGTGAAAGGTCCTCTTTAACAAACAGTGTTAGGGTCCATTCACACGGAGTAAACGCATGCTCATTTTGCAAAATACACGTGTAAAAATAAGACTCCCATTGACTTCAATGACACTTTTTACACGTGTAAAAACATGCCAAAATACGCGACGTGTTTTTTGACGTGTTTTTTTTTTTTACACGTGTAAAAAATGTCATTGAAGTCAATGGGACTCTTATTTTTACACGTGTATTCTTTACACGTGTATTTCGCCAAAATGAGCGTGCATTTACTCCGTGTGAATGGACTCTTACTCACCTACCCTGGGCCCCAGCTCGTTGTCTTAAAGCCTCCTCAATTACATCAGACCTCAGTGGTCATGTGGGTTAAGCTGGGTTAATGACGCTTACTAGAGATGAGCGAGTACTATTCAAAACTCCCATTTCGAATAGCACTCACCCATAGCAATGAATGGACGCAGCCGGCACGCAGGGGGTTAACGCTTACGTCTGTGTTTGTTTATATCAGTGTAACCCATGTGACCACTGAAACCCAATCACTGGCCTCATCAGTCCCTGATGTTATTCAGAAGGCTGAAAGAGTCATGAAGAAAGTGGGAGCCTAAGCAGCAGGGCCCCGTAACACTGTTTACTGGGCCTCTGCTTATTACACTTTGGGGTCTGAGGAGCAAAATTTTTGGAAAATTTGAAATGAGAAATTGTTTGGTCAATCCTATACATGTACCATTATGGTCCCTTATACTGTATGGAGGGGTTACTATGGGACATTATACTCTGTAGAGGGGCTTTATGGGTTGTCCCTCTAACAGGTTTTGATGGGTAGTTACTGTTGGAAGGGATACAAATTACACCCTCTCACAATTTTGGATGAAGTAAGAATTCTGTGCCGGTGTTTTTGTATACTGGGTTCAGGTGTCACCTACCCAATGGGTTGTACTTATGGAAATTGGTCTGTGAGTATTTATTAAAAGTGAAGTTTTTGTACTTACACACTTTTCTTTCATATGACACCTTGCTTATTAATAGCTTTCAGTTTAATGCAAAACTATAAAAGTTCACGTTTATAATTTTATTTACTTATTGGACCCTGTGTTTTTTACGACAATCAAATAATATTGTAGTTAGACTTTTATTTATAAAAACAAGTATTAAAACAAGAGCAGGTAAAATTTACAAAAGCACCAATATAAGAACAGCACACATAGAAAAACAGGAAAAGAAAGGGAATAAGTTAAGTTACACTTTAATTGAAAAGGTAAAAAAAATAGAAAAATAGGTATAATACCCCAGAGCAAGTATAATATATTAAAGTATACTATAGTAACTGCATTAAAGAAACAGTTCTATTTATACAGATGTAGTGAAAAAGCCAGTAAGAAGCCATTAGTGTTTGTATCCACAGCTCAGAAAATGAGGTATCTTGAAGGTACGAGACATGAAATTGTGATGGAGTCTTTACAAAATACTTAGCACCTGAGCTAGTAGAAGAGCTTATGAATGACACAAAACAGCGTGTTTTCTGTACAAATCCTTCTTCAATCTGTCTGTGAAGGAAGGAGAGGATGAGTAGGTTGATTCGGGTCTGGGACCACTTGATAGTCTTTTAAAGGAACAAAGAAGTTCACATGACTAGAGGTTAACAATCTTAAGCATCATGCGTCTGCAGTTAAGGGACAGACCCACGGCATGCACGAAAAATCCACTGACTAAGGCAAAACAAAACAGCTCTGTAAAGAAATGCAGAGCAGTATACATACTTTACCTGGGCAATGTAGAAAATTGCAAGTCAAAAACAATGGAGCACAAAGATTGCAATACAAAGGGCATGTACCATATTGAAAGCATACCTCACATTATAAACAACTTTTCACAAATGAATAGTACAGGTGAATATAAAAAACTTTGTAATGTATCTTATTAAAGAAACATATCTCACTTCTACCTCTCAGGCTGAGTTACCTTCTTCATACAAAGGGAGGAGGAGAAGGGGTACTCCTAGAAAAGATACTCCAATCATTCCTGCTGCTACTCTCTGCTATCAGATAAGACTCTATACTGCAGAGAATAAGGCAATAAATCAATTACCAGCCTCCTTCTCCCCCTTCCCTCTCTATAGAGGACTGTGTGTGAGCTGGATTAGGAGATGGAAATATTATGTAAACAAAAGTCTGAGAAGTTAAGGAGGAGAAGAACAGCCTAATATATGGAAAAGTAAACCAATTTATATAATAAGAATAAGTTTCTTATATTCACGTGCATTATTATGAAAAGTTGTTTATAACTGGAGGTACGTTTATACAAATATACAAAGTTTGCTAGCAGAAGATCATACGTACAGCATAGATTAATCTTACAGACACAGCCATCCTAGTGCAGCTTAGATCTTGGCTATGTGTCTTTATAAAGTTGAGTTAATAGTGCTATACAGTGTATAGTCACAGATAACAAACTTGCAAGTGTTAGAGTCTCTGAACTAATAAAAGGTAAAGAGATAGAGTATACTATGCCAAATATAAGGATTCCTGTAAACACCAAAAGGGAAATTTTCTTTTAAAAAAAAAAGAAAAAAAAAAAGAAGAAGAACATAATTATTAGCAGGTAGAGAAGCGCTAGTTGAAGTTTGCTGGCAACACATTACGGAGATGGTTTATGCAGAACATGAGTAGGGTAATGTGATGGTATACTGACAACTGGAATGGAGAACACTCTGAAGTTAAATAGACTGATGTTTGTGAGAAAGAATGAAAGGATCATGTGATCATCGCAGAATAAGTCATACAGATAGATATAAGTAGAGGACTACGAAGATCCACCTTATGTGATGCAGGAAATGAACAGATAGATTATTATATCTAAGATGATGCATAAACTGGACAGAATTCACTAAGCACAAAACAAGGTGATCCACATCCGTTTCTATGTTTCATAGGTGTATTCTGTTAAGATAAATAAACCAGATAATCCTGCACTGACATACTCTGAAAAGAGCAGTTATCAGTACAAGTCATCACGATTGAAACTATGTAGTTTGAAAGTAGATGGATTTGATCCTAATTAATTAATTAATTAATTAATTTTGACAGGTCCAGTTTACAGCAATTCAGCTGATTGATATATAGTTTTGACATATATATATATATATACTGGGAAAATATCATGGTAGCAGCGGCAGTGTGGACCCAAACAGTCAGACAAGGACACAAAAGTCTGCTGAAAGCAGGCTTTACCCCGTGCATACCTATTTTTTTTTTTTTTTTTAGAAAAATAGGCAAAATAAAATACAGCCTTAACTTTAGACAAAAAGGGAAAATCCTGCTCGTCTGAGCTCTAATTATACAATCCAGTCCTAACTATACGTGTTGCTTACTTTAGCCACATGAACAAAAACAAAATGCCAGACAGGTCATGTACTATATAAGTAAGCAAAATATACAAGCCATTTTAAAACAGGAGGAACAATGCTATGTTGTCCAGAGGTAGAAGAGAAAAAAAGGTCAAGGGATCCATCCAATTAAAAGTACAACTTCTATTTCACTTTTTCTTTTTTTTTTTTTGCTATCATACAGCAAGGTTCTCCTTATCAATGCTCTAAGCAAGCCTTGTTAAGGAGATTCATCCTGTATTTACCCTGTATTGCCAATATATAAAGATATAGCAGTTGCCGGGAAGGGGGAGGGGGGCATTTCATACAGCTGTGTCTTTGTTTTTAACCACTTCCTGCCATGGGCATTTTATGATTTTCATTTTCTGTTTTTGACTTCCCCACCTTCCAAAGCTGATAACTTTTTTTATTTTTCCGCTCTCAGAGCCATATGAGCTCTTAATGTTTGCAGAACAAATTATTCTTCATGATAGTACTATTAACTATTATCTTTACTAGAGATGAGCGAACACTAAAATGTTCGAGGTTCGAAATTCGATTCGAACAGCCGCTCAATGTTCGTGTGTTCGAACGGGTTTCGAACCCCATTATAGTCTATGGGGAACAGATACTCGTTAAGGGGGAAACCCAAATCCGTGTCTGGAGGGTCACCAAGTCCACTATGACACCCCAGGAAATGATGCCAACACCTCTGGAATGACACTGGGACAGCAGGGGAAGCATGTCTGGGGGCATCTAACACACCAAAGACCCTCTATTACCCCAACATCACAGCCTAACAACTACACACTTTACACACTCAATACCACCTCTCTGACAGTAGGAAAACACCTTGAAACATGTGTATTTGGCACTTGCAGTGAGGAGAGCTTGTCACCAGCAGTGAATTTGGCCCTTGTAGTAAGTTGAGGTTGGCACCAACATTTGTTTTGAAAATCAGGGTGGATTGAGCCTCTAACCAGCAGAGTTTGGGCAAATTCATGGTGGAGGGAGCCTCTAAACACCCCAGTTTGGGCAAATTCATGGTGGAGGGAGCCTCTAAAAACCCCAGTTTGGACCAATTCATGGTGGAGGGAGCCTCTAACCAGCCCAGTTTGGGCAAATTCATGGTGGAGGGAGCCTCTAAAAAACCCAGTTTGGACCAATTCATGGTGGAGGGAGCCTCTAAACAGCCCAGTTTGGACCAATTCATGGTGGAGGGAGCCTCTAAAAACCCCAGTTTGGACCAATTCATGGTGGAGGGAGCCTCTAAACAGCCCAGTTTGGGCAAATTCATGGTGGAGGGAGCCTCTAAACAGCCCAGTTTGGGCAAATTCATGGTGGAGGGAGCCTCTAAAAACCCCAGTTTGGACCAATTCATGGTGGAGGGAGCCTCTAAACAGCCCAGTTTGGGCAAATTCATGGTGGAGGGAGCCTCTAAACAGCCCAGTTTGGGCAAATTCATGGTGGAGGGAGCCTCTAAAAACCCCAGTTTGGACCAATTCATGGTGGAGGGAGCCTCTAAAAACCCCAGTTTGGACCAATTCATGGTGGAGGGAGCCTCTAAAAACCCCAGTTTGGACAAATTCATGGTGGAGGGAGCCTCTAAAAACCCCAGTTTGGACAAATTCATGGTGGAGGGAGCCTCTAAAAACCCCAGTTTGGACCAATTCATGGTGGAGGGAGCCTCTAAACAGCCCAGTTTGGACCAATTCATGGTGGAGGGAGCCTCTAAAAACCCCAGTTTGGACCAATTCATGGTGGAGGGAGCCTCTAAACAGCCCAGTTTGGGCAAATTCATGGTGGAGGGAGCCTCTAAACAGCCCAGTTTGGGCAAATACATGGTGGAGGGAGCCTCTAAAAACCCCAGTTTGGACCATTTCATGGTGGAGGGAGCCTCTAAACAGCCCAGTTTGGGCAAATTCATGGTGGAGGGAGCCTCTAAACAGCCCAGTTTGGGCAAATTCATGGTGGAGGGAGCCTCTAAAAACCCCAGTTTGGACCAATTCATGGTGGAGGAAGCCTCTAAAAACCCCAGTTTGGACAAATTCATGGTGGAGGAAGCCTCTAACTAGCCCAGTTTGGGCAAATTCATGGTGGAGGGAGCCTCTACAAAACCCCAGTTTGGACCAATTCATGGTGGAGGGAGCCTCTAAAAACCCCAGTTTGGACCAATTCATGGTGGAGGGAGCCTCTAAACAGCCCAGTTTGGACCAATTCATGGTGGAGGGAGCCTCTAAAAACCCCAGTTTGGACCAATTCATGGTGGAGGGAGCCTCTAAACAGCCCAGTTTGGACCAATTCATGGTGGAGGGAGCCTCTAAAAACCCCAGTTTGGACCAATTCATGGTGGAGGGAGCCTCTAAACAGCCCAGTTTGGGCAAATTCATGGTGGAGGGAACCTCTAAACAGCCCAGTTTGGGCAAATTCATGGTGGAGGGAGCCTCTAAAAACCCCAGTTTGGACCAATTCATGGTGGAGGGAGCCTCTAAAAACCCCAGTTTGGACCAATTCATGGTGGAGGGAGCCTCTAAACAGCCCAGTTTGGACCAATTCATGGTGGAGGGAGCCTCTAAAAACCCCAGTTTGGACCAATTCATGGTGGAGGGAGCCTCTAAACAGCCCAGTTTGGGCAAATTCATGGTGGAGGGAGCCTCTAAAAACCCCAGTTTGGACCAATTCATGGTGGACGGAGCCTCTAAAAACCCCAGTTTGGACCAATTCATGGTGGAGGGAGCCTCTAAACAGCCCAGTTTGGGCAAATTCATGGTGGAGGGAGCCTCTAAACAGCCCAGTTTGGGCAAATTCATGGTGGAGGGAGCCTATAAACAGCCCAGTTTGGACCAATTCATGGTGGAGGGAGCCTCTAAAAACCCCAGTTTGGACCAATTCATGGTGGAGGGAGCCTCTAAACAGCCCAGTTTGGGCAAATTCATGGTGGAGGGAGCCTCTAAACAGCCCAGTTTGGGCAAATTCATGGTGGAGGGAGCCTCTAAAAACCCCAGTTTGGACCAATTCATGGTGGACGGAGCCTCTAAAAACCCCAGTTTGGACCAATTCATGGTGGAGGGAGCCTCTAAACAGCCCAGTTTGGGCAAATTCATGGTGGAGGGATCCTCTAAACAGCCCAGTTTGGGCAAATTCATGGTGGAGGGAGCCTCTAAAAACCCCAGTTTGGACCAATTCATGGTGGAGGGAGCCTCTAAAAACCCCAGTTTGGACCAATTCATGGTGGATGGAGCCTCTAAAAACCCCAGTTTGGACCAATTCATGGTGGAGGGAGCCTCTAAACAGCCCAGTTTGGACCAATTCATGGTGGAGGGAGCCTCTAACCAGCCCAGTTTGGACCAATTCATGGTGGAGGGAGCCTCTAAAAACCCCAGTTTGGACCAATTCATGGTGGAGGGAGCCTCTAAACAGCCCAGTTTGGACCAATTCATGGTGGAGGGAGCCTCTAAAAACCCCAGTTTGGACCAATTCATGGTGGAGGGAGCCTCTAAACAGCCCAGTTTGGACCAATTCATGGTGGAGCGAGCCTCTAACCAGCAGAGTTGGTGGAAATCAGGGTGGAGGGAGCCTCTAACCAGCAGAGTTGTGGGAAAGCAGGGTGGAGGGAGCCTCTAACCAGCAGAGTTGGTGGAAATCAGGGTGGAGGGAGCCTCTAACCAGCAGAGTTGGGGGAAATCAGGGTGGAGGGAGCCTAGTATTAGCAGAATTGTGCAACGCTTATGGTGGATGAGTATGAGGATGCGGAGGAATTGGAGAGGTTGAGTACAGACATGGAGTTTCATGTTGGGGTGCTTTACACAGGTGGGCACAAAAATGAAGGCTCTATCCAGTGGTGGTTCATTTTTATCAAAGTGAGCCGGTCGGCACTCTCAGCTGACAGACGGGTGCGCTTGTCAGTGATGATGCCACCGGCTGCACTGAACACCCTTCTCAGATAGGACGCTGGCGGCAGGACAGGACAGCACCTCCAAGGCATATAGGGCAAGTTCAAGCCACAGGTCCAACTTTGACACCCAATACGTGTAGGGCGCAGAGGGGTCGGAGAGGACAGGGCTGTGGTCGGAAAGGTATTCCCGCAACATGCGCCTATACTTCTCACGCCTGGTGACACTAGGACCCTCCGTGGCGGCACTTTGGCGAGGGGGTGCCATCAAGGTGTCCCAGACCTTAGACAGTGTGCCCCTCGTTTGTGTGGACCGGTGAGAACTTGGTTGCCTACTGGAGGAACTGCCCTCCCTGCCGCCAACGTCACATGCTGGAAACATCTCCATCATATTCTGCACCAATTGCCTGTGGCAAGCATTGATGCGATTGGCCCTCCCCTCTACCGGAATAAAAGACGAGATGTTGTTTTTATCCCGGGGGTCAAGGATAGCAAAGATCCAGTACTGGTTGTCCTCCATGATTTTGACAATACGCTTGTCGGTTGTAAAGCACCCCAACATGAACTCAGCTATGTCTGCCACAGTGTTAGTTGGCATGACTCCTCTGGCCCCACCGGAAAGTTCAATCTCCATTTCCTCCTCATCCTCCATATCTACCCATCCGCGCTGCAACAATGGGACGATTCGAAGTTGCCCGGAAGCCTCCTGTATCACCATCACATCATCGGACAACTCTTCTTCCTCCTCCTCCTCCTCCTCCATTAAACGCAGTGAAGCGGACAGATGTGTGGACCTACTCTCCAGCTGTGACGGATCGGATGCTATCCCTAACTCCTCTGTGTGATCTGAGTTATCCCTGATGTCAATCAGGGATTCTCTCAGAACACACAAGAGCGGGATTGTAAGGCTCACCATCGCATCCTCAGAGCTCACCCTCCTTGTGGACTCCTCAAAGACCCGTAGGATGTCACAAAGGTCTCTCATCCATGGCCACTCATGGATGTGAAACTGAGGCAGCTGACTTTGTGGCACCCTAGGGTTTTGTAGCTGGTATTCCATCAAAGGTCTCTGCTGCTCAACCACTCTATTCAACATCTGAAACGTTGAGTTCCAGCGTGTGGGGACGTCGCACAAAAGCCGGTGTTGTGGCACATGCAGGCGTTGCTGGAGAGATTTTAAGCTAGCAGCGGCTACTGTCGACTTGCGAAAGTGGGCGCACATGCGCCGCACTTTCACCAGTAGCTCTGGAACATTGGGGTAGCTCTTTAGGAAACGTTGCACCACTAGGTTGAAGACGTGGGCCAGGCATGGAACATGTTGGAGTCCGGCAAGCTCCAGAGCTGCTACCAGGTTCCGGCCGTTATCACAAACGACCATGCCTGGGCCCAGGTGCAGCGGCTCAAACCATATTGCCGTCTCATCGAGGAGGGCATCCCTCACCTCGGAGGCAGTGTGCTGTCTGTCCCCCAAGCTGATCAGCTTCAGCACAGCCTGCTGACGTCTACCAACGCCAGTGCTGCAACGTTTCCAACTCGTAGCTGGGGTCAATCTAACAGCGGAGGAGGAGGCGGTGGCGGAGGAGGAGGCGGTGGCGGAGGAGGAGGCGGTAGAGGAGGAGGAGGAGGGGGGTGTTCTTCTCGTGTCCCTGCCAGGAATGTTAGGCGGGGAGACGAGGTACACCGGGCCAGTTTGGGAAGCAGTCCCAGCCTCAACTACATTCACCCAGTGTGCCATCAGTGAAATGTAGCGTCCCTGTCCGCATGCACTTGTCCACGCGTCGGTGGTCAAGTGGACCTTTGTGCAAAGCGCGGAACTAAGGGCCCGCCTGATGTTGAGTGACACGTGCTGGTGCAAGGCGGGGACGGCACACCGGGAGAAGTAGTGACGGCTAGGGACGGCATAGCGAGGTGCCGCAGTTGCCATCAGGTCCAGGAAGGCGGGAGTTTCAACAAGCCGGAACGCCAACATCTCCTGGGCCAGCAGTTTAGCGATGTTGGCGTTCAAGGCTTGCGCGTGTGGGTGGTTAGCAGTGTATTTCTGCCGCCGCTCCAATGTCTGAGAGATGGTGGGTTGTTGTAAAGAAGCGCCTGATGGTGCCTTTGATGGTGCAGGAGAAGGAGATAAGACAGGAACAGGGGAGGATGAGGGAGAAGTCAACAAAGTGGCGGAGGCAGATGAAGTGGTGTCCTGGCTCGTCCTCTGGAGTGCATCGCCAGCACAGTCAGCAGTGGCAGTGGCAGAGGCAGAGGCAGTGGCAGAGGCAGTGGCAGTGGCGTGAACGGCAGGCGGCCTTTGTCCTGCCGTTGCTGCCTGCCACTGATTCCAGTGCTTGGATTCCAAATGACGGCGCATTGAAGTGGTGGACAGGTTGCTCTTCTCAGAGCCCCTAATCAATTTCGAGAGGCAAATTGTGCAGACAACACTATATCTGTCCTCGGCGCATTCCTTGAAAAAACTCCACACCTTCGAGAAACGTGCCCTCGAGGTGGGAGTTTTTCGGGGCTGGGTACGAACTGGAACATCTTGGGAGATTCTGGGTGTGGCCTGGCTTCGCCTAAGCTGCTGACCTCTGCCTCTGCCTCTAGCTACCCTTTTTGGTGCTGCACCTGCCTCAACATCCACACTACTTTCCCCGCTTGACATCCCCCCTGTCCAGGTCGGGTCAGTGTCCTCATCATCCACCACTTCCTCTTCCAACTCCTGTCTCATCTCCTCCTCCCGCACAATGCGCCGGTCAACTGGATGCCCTGACGGCAACTGCGTCACATCATCGTCGATGAGGGTGGGTTGCTGGTCATTCACCACCAAATCGAACGGAGATGGAGGAGACTCTAGTGTTTGAGCATCTGGACACAGATGCTCCTCTGTTAGGTTCGTGGAATCGTGACGTGGAGAGGCAGGTTGAGGGACAATGAAAGGAGCGGAGAACAGCTCTGGGGAGCAGGGACTGTTGGGGTTATTGTTCTGTGAAGCTTGGGAATTTTGGGAGGAAGGAGGACAAGACTGTTGGGTAATAGGAGGAGAGGAGGCAGAGTCTGACTGGCTGCTGGACAATGTGCTGTAAGCGTTCTCTGACAGCCATTGCAAGACCTGTTCCTGGTTCTCGGGCCTACTAAGGTTTGTACCCTGCAGTTTAGTTAATGTGGCAAGCAACCCTGGCACTGTGGAGTGGCGCAATGCTTGCTGCCCCACAGGAGTAGGCACGGGACGCCCTGTGGCTTCACTGCTACCTTGCTCCCCAGAACCATTCCCCCGACCTCGCCCACGGCCTCGTCCACGTCCCTTTCCGGGAGCCTTGCGCATTTTGAATTCCCAGTTAGAAATTGGCACTATATACCAGTAGCAAAAATTGTGGGTGCACGTAACCCCAATATATTCTTTGAATTCCCAGTCAGACAATGGCACTATATACCAGTAGCAAGAAATGAGGGTATTTATAACCCCAATATATTCTTTGAATTCCCAGTCAGACAATGGCACTATATACCAGTAGCAAGAAATGAGGGTATTTGTAACCCCAATATATTCTTTGAATTCCCAGTCAGACAATGGCACTATATACCAGTAGCAAAAATTATGGGTGCACGTAACCCCAATATATTCTTTGAATTACCAGTCAGAAACTGGCACTATATGGCAGTAGCAAGAAATGAGGGTATTTGTAACCCCAATATATTCTTTGAATTCCCAGTCAGACAATGGCACTATATACCAGTAGCAAAAATTGTGGGTGCACGTAACCCCAATATATTCTTTGAATTCCCAGTGAGACAATGGCACTATATACCAGTAGCAAAAATTGTGGGTGCACGTAACCCCAATATATTCTTTGAATTCCCAGTCAGACAATGGCACTATATACCAGTAGCAAGAAATGAGGGTATTTGTAACCCCAATATATTCTTTGAATTCCCAGTCAGACAATGGCACTATATACCAGTAGCAAAAATTGTGGGTGCACGTAACCCCAATATATTCTTTGAATTACCAGTCAGAAACTGGCACTATATGGCAGTAGCAAGAAATGAGGGTATTTGTAACCGCAATATATTCTTTGAATTCCCAGTCAGACAATGGCACTATATACCAGTAGCAAAAATTGTGGGTGCACGTAACCCCAATATATTCTTTGAATTCCCAGTGAGACAATGGCACTATATACCAGTAGCAAAAATTGTGGGTGCACGTAACCCCAATATATTCTTTGAATTCCCAGTCAGACAATGGCACTATATACCAGTAGCAAGAAATGAGGGTATTTGTAACCCCAATATATTCTTTGAATTCCCAGTCAGACAATGGCACTATATACCAGTAGCAAGAAATGAGGGTATTTGTAACCCCAATATATTCTTTGAATTCCCAGTCAGACAATGGCACTATATACCAGTAGCAAAAATTGTGGGTGCACGTAACCCCAATATATTCTTTGAATTCCCAGTCAGACAATGGCACTATATACCAGTAGCAAGAAATGAGGGTATTTATAACCCCAATATATTCTTTGAATTCCCAGTCAGACAATGGCACTATATACCAGTAGCAAGAAATGAGGGTATTTGTAACCCCAATATATTCTTTGAATTCCCAGTCAGACAATGGCACTATATACCAGTAGCAAGAAATGAGGGTATTTGTAACCCCAATATATTCTTTGAATTCTCAGTCAGACAATGGCACTATATACCAGTAGCAAAAATTGTGGGTGCACGTAACCCCAATATATTCTTTGAATTACCAGTCAGAAACTGGCACTATATGGCAGTAGCAAGAAATGAGGGTATTTGTAACCCCAATATATTCTTTGAATTCCCAGTCAGACAATGGCACTATATACAAGTAGCAAGAAATGAGGGTATTTATAACCCCAATATATTCTTTGAATTCCCAGTCAGACAATGGCACTATATACCAGTGGCAAGAAATGAGGGTATTTATAACCCCAATATATTCTTTGAATTACTAGTCAGAAACTGGCACTATATGGCAGTAGCAAGAAATGAGGGTATTTGTAACCCCAATATATTCTTTGAATTCCCAGTCAGACAATGGCACTATATACCAGTAGCAAGAAATGAGGGTATTTATAACCCCAATATATTCTTTGAATTCCCAGTCAGACAATGGCACTATATACCAGTGGCAAGAAATGAGGGTATTTATAACCCCAATATATTCTCTGAATTACCAGTCAGAAACTGGCACTATATGGCAGTAGCAAGAAATGAGGGTATTTGTAACCCCAATATATTCTTTGAATTCCCAGTCAGACAATGGCACTATATACCAGTAGCAAAAATTGTGGGTGCACGTAACCCCAATATATTCTTTGAATTCCCAGTGAGACAATGGCACTATATACCAGTAGCAAAAATTGTGGGTGCACGTAACCCCAATATATTCTTTGAATTACCAGTCAGAAACTGGCACTATATGGCAGAAGCAAGAAATGAGGGTATTTGTAACCCCAATATATTCTTTGAATTCCCAGTCAGACAATGGCACTATATACCAGTAGCAAAAATTGTGGGTGCATGTAACCCCAATATATTCTTTGAATTCCCAGTGAGACAATGGCACTATATACCAGTAGCAAAAATTGTGGGTGCACGTAACCCCAATATATTCTTTGAATTCCCAGTCAGACAATGGCACTATATACCAGTAGCAAGAAATGAGGGTATTTATAACCCCAATATATTCTTTGAATTCCCAGTCAGACAATGGCACTATATACCAGTAGCAAAAATTGTGGGTGCACGTAACCCCAATATATTCTTTGAATTACCAGTCAGAAACTGGCACTATATGGCAGTAGCAAGAAATGAGGGTATTTGTAACCCCAATATATTCTTTGAATTCCCAGTCAGACAATGGCACTATATACCAGTAGCAAAAATTGTGGGTGCACGTAACCCCAATATATTCTTTGAATTCCCAGTGAGACAATGGCACTATATACCAGTAGCAAAAATTGTGGGTGCACGTAACCCCAACATATTCTTTGAATTCCCAGTCAGACAATGGCACTATATACCAGTAGCAAGAAATGAGGGTATTTATAACCCCAATATATTCTTTGAATTCCCAGTCAGACAATGGCACTATATACCAGTAGCAAGAAATGAGAGTATTTGTAACCCCAATATATTCTTTGAATTCCCAGTCAGACAATGGCACTATATACCAGTAGCAAGAAATGAGGGTATTTGTAACCCCAATATATTCTTTGAATTCCCAGTCAGACAATGGCACTATATACCAGTAGCAAAAATTGTGGGTGCACGTAACCCCAATATATTCTTTGAATTACCAGTCAGAAACTGGCACTATATGGCAGAAGCAAGAAATGAGGGTATTTGTAACCCCAATATATTCTTTGAATTCCCAGTCAGACAATGGCACTATATACCAGTAGCAAAAATTGTGGGTGCACGTAACCCCAATATATTCTTTGAATTCCCAGTGAGACAATGGCACTATATACCAGTAGCAAAAATTGTGGGTGCACGTAACCCCAATATATTCTTTGAATTCCCAGTCAGACAATGGCACTATATACCAGTAGCAAGAAATGAGGGTATTTATAACCCCAATATATTCTTTGAATTCCCAGTCAGACAATGGCACTATATACCAGTAGCAAAAATTGTGGGTGCACGTAACCCCAATATATTCTTTGAATTACCAGTCAGAAACTGGCACTATATGGCAGTAGCAAGAAATGAGGGTATTTGTAACCCCAATATATTCTTTGAATTCCCAGTCAGACAATGGCACTATATACCAGTAGCAAAAATTGTGGGTGCACGTAACCCCAATATATTCTTTGAATTCCCAGTCAGACAATGGCACTATATACCAGTAGCAAAAATTGTGGGTGCACGTAACCCCAACATATTCTTTGAATTCCCAGTCAGACAATGGCACTATATACCAGTAGCAAGAAATGAGGGTATTTATAACCCCAATATATTCTTTGAATTCCCAGTCAGACAATGGCACTATATACCAGTAGCAAGAAATGAGGGTATTTGTAACCCCAATATATTCTTTGAATTCCCAGTCAGACAATGGCACTATATACCAGTAGCAAGAAATGAGGGTATTTGTAACCCCAATATATTCTTTGAATTCCCAGTCAGACAATGGCACTATATACCAGTAGCAAAAATTGTGGGTGCACGTAACCCCAATATATTCTTTGAATTACCAGTCAGAAACTGGCACTATATGGCAGTAGCAAGAAATGAGGGTATTTGTAACCCCAATATATTCTTTGAATTCCCAGTCAGACAATGGCACTATATACCAGTAGCAAGAAATGAGGGTATTTGTAACCCCAATATATTCTTTGAATTCCCAGTCAGACAATGGCACTATATACCAGTAGCAAAAATTGTGGGTGCACGTAACCCCAATATATTCTTTGAATTACCAGTCAGAAACTGGCACTATATGGCAGTAGCAAGAAATGAGGGTATTTGTAACCCCAATATATTCTTTGAATTCCCAGTCAGACAATGGCACTATATACCAGTAGCAAAAATTGTGGGTGCACGTAACCCCAATATATTCTTTGAATTCCCAGTGAGACAATGGCACTATATACCAGTAGCAAAAATTGTGGGTGCACGTAACCCCAATATATTCTTTGAATTCCCAGTCAGACAATGGCACTATATACCAGTAGCAAGAAATGAGGGTATTTATAACCCCAATATATTCTTTGAATTCCCAGTCAGGCAATGGCACTATATACCAGTAGCAAGAAATGAGGGTATTTGTAACCCCAATATATTATTTGAATTCCCAGTCAGACAATGGCACTATATACCAGTAGCAAGAAATGAGGGTATTTGTAACCCCAATATATTCTTTGAATTCTCAGTCAGACAATGGCACTATATACCAGTTGCAAAAATTGTGGGTGCACGTAACCTCAATATATTCTTTGAATTACCAGTCAGAAACTGGCACTATGTGGCAGTAGCAAGAAATGAGGGTATTTGTAACCCCAATATATTCTTTGAATTCCCAGTCAGACAATGGCACTATATACCAGTAGCAAGAAATGAGGGTATTTGTAACCCCAATATATTCTTTGAATTCCCAGTCAGACAATGGCACTATATACCAGTAGCAAGAAATGAGGGTATTTATAACCCCAATATATTCTTTGAATTACCAGTCAGAAACTGGCACTATATGGCAGTAGCAAGAAATGAGGGTATTTGTAACCCCAATATATTCTTTGAATTCCCAGTCAGACAATGGCACTATATACCAGTAGCAAGAAATGAGGGTATTTATAACCCCAATATATTCTTTGAATTCCCAGTCAGACAATGGCACTATATACCAGTAGCAAGAAATGAGGGTATTTATAACCCCAATATATTCTTTGAATTACCAGTCAGAAACTGGCACTATATGGCAGTAGCAAGAAATGAGGGTATTTGTAACCCCAATATATTCTTTGAATTCCCAGTCAGACAATGGCACTATATACCAGTAGCAAGAAATGAGGGTATTTGTAACCCCAATATATTCTTTGAATTCTCAGTCAGACAATGGCACTATATACCAGTTGCAAAAATTGTGGGTGCACGTAACCCCAATATATTCTTTGAATTACCAGTCAGAAACTGGCACTATATGGCAGTAGCAAGAAATGAGGGTATTTGTAACCCCAATATATTCTTTGAATTCCCAGTCAGACAATGGCACTATATACCAGTAGCAAGAAATGAGGGTATTTGTAACCCCAATATATTCTTTGAATTCCCAGTCAGACAATGGCACTATATACCAGTAGCAAGAAATGAGGGTATTTATAACCCCAATATATTCTTTGAATTACCAGTCAGAAACTGGCACTATATGGCAGTAGCAAGAAATGAGGGTATTTGTAACCCCAATATATTCTTTGAATTCCCAGTCATACAATGGCACTATATACCAGTAGCAAGAAATGAGGGTATTTATAACCCCAATATATTCTTTGAATTACCAGTCAGAAACTGGCACTATATGGCAGTAGCAAGAAATGAGGGTATTTGTAACCCCAATATATTCTTTGAATTCCCAGTCAGACAATGGCACTATATACCAGTAGCAAGAAATGAGGGTATTTGTAACCCCAATATATTCTTTGAATTCCCAGTCAGACAATGGCACTATATACCAGTAGCAAGAAATGAGGGTATTTATAACCCCAATATATTCTTTGAATTACCAGTCAGAAACTGGCACTATATGGCAGTAGCAAGAAATGAGGGTATTTGTAACCCCAATATATTCTTTGAATTCCCAGTCAGACAATGGCACTATATACCAGTAGCAAGAAATGAGGGTATTTGTAACCCCAATATATTCTTTGAATTCCCAGTCAGACAATGGCACTATATACCAGTAGCAAGAAATGAGGGTATTTATAACCCCAATATATTCTTTGAATTACCAGTCAGAAACTGGCACTATATGGCAGTAGCAAGAAATGAGGGTATTTATAACCCCAATATATTCTTTGAATTCCCAGTCAGACAATGGCACTATATACCAGTAGCAAGAAATGAGGGTATTTATAACCCCAATATATTCTTTGAATTCCCAGTCAGACAATGGCACTATATACCAGTAGCAAGAAATGAGGGTATTTATAACCCCAATATATTCTTTGAATTACCAGTCAGAAACTGGCACTATATGGCAGTAGCAAGAAATGAGGGTATTTGTAACCCCAATATATTCTTTGAATTCCCAGTCAGACAATGGCACTATATACCAGTAGCAAGAAATGAGGGTATTTGTAACCCCAATATATTCTTTGAATTCCCAGTCAGACAATGGCACTATATACCAGTAGCAAAAATTGTGGGTGCACGTAACCCCAATATATTCTTTGAATTACCAGTCAGAAACTGGCACTATATGGCAGTAGCAAGAAATGAGGGTATTTGTAACTCCAATATATTCTTTGAATTCCCAGTCAGACAATGGCACTATATACCAGTAGCAAAAATTGTGGGTGCACGTAACCCCAATATATTCTTTGAATTACCAGTCAGAAACTGGCACTATATGGCAGTAGCAAGAAATGAGGGTATTTGTAACCCCAATATATTCTTTGAATTCCCAGTCAGACAATGGCACTATATACCAGTAGCAAAAATTGTGGGTGCACGTAACCCCAATATATTCTTTGAATTACCAGTCAGAAACTGGCACTATATGGCAGAAGCAAGAAATGAGGGTATTTGTAACCCCAATATATTCTTTGAATTCCCAGTCAGACAATGGCACTATATACCAGTAGCAAAAATTGTGGGTGCACGTAACCCCAATATATTCTTTGAATTCCCAGTGAGACAATGGCACTATATACCAGTAGCAAAAATTGTGGGTGCACGTAACCCCAATATATTCTTTGAATTCCCAGTCAGATAATGGCACTATATACCAGTAGCAAGAAATGAGGGTATTTATAACCCCAATATATTCTTTGAATTCCCAGTCAGGCAATGGCACTATATACCAGTAGCAAGAAATGAGGGTATTTGTAACCCCAATATATTCTTTGAATTCCTAGTCAGACAATGGCACTATATACCAGTAGCAAGAAATGAGGGTATTTGTAACCCCAATATATTCTTTGAATTCTCAGTCAGACAATGGCACTATATACCAGTTGCAAAAATTGTGGGTGCACGTAACCCCAATATATTCTTTGAATTACCAGTCAGAAACTGGCACTATATGGCAGTAGCAAGAAATGAGGGTATTTGTAACCCCAATATATTCTTTGAATTCCCAGTCAGACAATGGCACTATATACCAGTAGCAAGAAATGAGGGTATTTATAACCCCAATATATTCTTTGAATTCCCAGTCAGACAATGGCACTATATACCAGTAGCAAGAAATGAGGGTATTTATAACCCCAATATATTCTTTGAATTACCAGTCAGAAACTGGCACTATATGGCAGTAGCAAGAAATGAGGGTATTTGTAACCCCAATATATTCTTTGAATTCCCAGTCAGACAATGGCACTATATACCAGTAGCAAGAAATGAGGGTATTTATAACCCCAATATATTCTTTGAATTCCCAGTCAGACAATGGCACTATATACCAGTAGCAAGAAATGAGGGTATTTATAACCCCAATATATTCTTTGAATTACCAGTCAGAAACTGGCACTATATGGCAGTAGCAAGAAATGAGGGTATTTGTAACCCCAATATATTCTTTGAATTCCCAGTCAGACAATGGCACTATATACCAGTAGCAAGAAATGAGGGTATTTGTAACCCCAATATATTCTTTGAATTCCCAGTCAGACAATGGCACTATATACCAGTAGCAAAAATTGTGGGTGCACGTAACCCCAATATATTCTTTGAATTCCCAGTCAGACAATGGCACTATATACCAGTAGCAAGAAATGAGGGTATTTATAACCCCAATATATTCTTTGAATTCACAGTCAGACAATGGCACTATATACCAGTGGCAAGAAATGAGGGTATTTATAACCCCAATATATTCTTTGAATTCCCAGTCAGACAATGGCACTATATACCAGTAGCAAGAAATGAGGGTATTTATAACCCCAATATATTCTTTGAATTCCCAGTCAGACAATGGCACTATTTACCAGTAGCAAGAAATGAGGGTATTTATAACCCCAATATATTCTTTGAATTCCCAGTCAGACAATGGCACTATATACCAGTAGCAAGAAATGAGGGTATTTATAACCCCAATATATTCTTTGAATTACCAGTCAGAAACTGGCACTATATGGCAGTAGCAAGAAATGAGGGTATTTGTAACCCCAATATATTCTTTGAATTCCCAGTCAGACAATGGCACTATATACCAGTAGCAAAAATTGTGGGTGCACGTAACCCCAATATATTCTTTGAATTACCAGTCAGAAACTGGCACTATATGGCAGTAGCAAGAAATGAGGGTATTTGTAACCCCAATATATTCTTTGAATTACCAGTCAGACAATGGCACTATATACCAGTAGCAAGAAATGAGGGTATTTATAACCCCAATATATTCTTTGAATTCCCAGTCAGACAATGGCACTATATACCAGTAGCAAGAAATGAGGGTATTTATAACCCCAATATATTCTTTGAATTACCAGTCAGAAACTGGCACTATATGGCAGTAGCAAGAAATGAGGGTATTTGTAACCCCAATATATTCTTTGAATTCCCAGTCAGACAATGGCACTATATACCAGTAGCAAGAAATGAGGGTATTTGTAACCCCAATATATTCTTTGAATTCCCAGTCAGACAATGGCACTATATACCAGTAGCAAGAAATGAGGGTATTTATAACCCCAATATATTCTTTGAATTACCAGTCAGAAACTGGCACTATATGGCAGTAGCAAGAAATGAGGGTATTTATAACCCCAATATATTCTTTGAATTCCCAGTCAGACAATGGCACTATATACCAGTAGCAAGAAATGAGGGTATTTATAACCCCAATATATTCTTTGAATTCCCAGTCAGACAATGGCACTATATACCAGTAGCAAGAAATGAGGGTATTTATAACCCCAATATATTCTTTGAATTACCAGTCAGAAACTGGCACTATATGGCAGTAGCAAGAAATGAGGGTATTTGTAACCCCAATATATTCTTTGAATTCCCAGTCAGACAATGGCACTATATACCAGTAGCAAGAAATGAGGGTATTTGTAACCCCAATATATTCTTTGAATTCCCAGTCAGACAATGGCACTATATACCAGTAGCAAAAATTGTGGGTGCACGTAACCCCAATATATTCTTTGAATTACCAGTCAGAAACTGGCACTATATGGCAGTAGCAAGAAATGAGGGTATTTGTAACCCCAATATATTCTTTGAATTCCCAGTCAGACAATGGCACTATATACCAGTAGCAAAAATTGTGGGTGCACGTAACCCCAATATATTCTTTGAATTACCAGTCAGAAACTGGCACTATATGGCAGTAGCAAGAAATGAGGGTATTTGTAACCCCAATATATTCTTTGAATTCCCAGTCAGACAATGGCACTATATACCAGTAGCAAAAATTGTGGGTGCACGTAACCCCAATATATTCTTTGAATTACCAGTCAGAAACTGGCACTATATGGCAGAAGCAAGAAATGAGGGTATTTGTAACCCCAATATATTCTTTGAATTCCCAGTCAGACAATGGCACTATATACCAGTAGCAAAAATTGTGGGTGCACGTAACCCCAATATATTCTTTGAATTCCCAGTGAGACAATGGCACTATATACCAGTAGCAAAAATTGTGGGTGCACGTAACCCCAATATATTCTTTGAATTCCCAGTCAGATAATGGCACTATATACCAGTAGCAAGAAATGAGGGTATTTATAACCCCAATATATTCTTTGAATTCCCAGTCAGGCAATGGCACTATATACCAGTAGCAAGAAATGAGGGTATTTGTAACCCCAATATATTCTTTGAATTCCTAGTCAGACAATGGCACTATATACCAGTAGCAAGAAATGAGGGTATTTGTAACCCCAATATATTCTTTGAATTCTCAGTCAGACAATGGCACTATATACCAGTTGCAAAAATTGTGGGTGCACGTAACCCCAATATATTCTTTGAATTACCAGTCAGAAACTGGCACTATATGGCAGTAGCAAGAAATGAGGGTATTTGTAACCCCAATATATTCTTTGAATTCCCAGTCAGACAATGGCACTATATACCAGTAGCAAGAAATGAGGGTATTTATAACCCCAATATATTCTTTGAATTCCCAGTCAGACAATGGCACTATATACCAGTAGCAAGAAATGAGGGTATTTATAACCCCAATATATTCTTTGAATTACCAGTCAGAAACTGGCACTATATGGCAGTAGCAAGAAATGAGGGTATTTGTAACCCCAATATATTCTTTGAATTCCCAGTCAGACAATGGCACTATATACCAGTAGCAAGAAATGAGGGTATTTATAACCCCAATATATTCTTTGAATTCCCAGTCAGACAATGGCACTATATACCAGTAGCAAGAAGTGAGGGTATTTATAACCCCAATATATTCTTTGAATTACCAGTCAGAAACTGGCACTATATGGCAGTAGCAAGAAATGAGGGTATTTGTAACCCCAATATATTCTTTGAATTCCCAGTCAGACAATGGCACTATATACCAGTAGCAAGAAATGAGGGTATTTGTAACCCCAATATATTCTTTGAATTCCCAGTCAGACAATGGCACTATATACCAGTAGCAAAAATTGTGGGTGCACGTAACCCCAATATATTCTTTGAATTCCCAGTCAGACAATGGCACTATATACCAGTAGCAAGAAATGAGGGTATTTATAACCCCAATATATTCTTTGAATTCACAGTCAGACAATGGCACTATATACCAGTGGCAAGAAATGAGGGTATTTATAACCCCAATATATTCTTTGAATTCCCAGTCAGACAATGGCACTATATACCAGTAGCAAGAAATGAGGGTATTTATAACCCCAATATATTCTTTGAATTCCCAGTCAGACAATGGCACTATTTACCAGTAGCAAGAAATGAGGGTATTTATAACCCCAATATATTCTTTGAATTCCCAGTCAGACAATGGCACTATATACCAGTAGCAAGAAATGAGGGTATTTATAACCCCAATATATTCTTTGAATTACCAGTCAGAAACTGGCACTATATGGCAGTAGCAAGAAATGAGGGTATTTGTAACCCCAATATATTCTTTGAATTCCCAGTCAGACAATGGCACTATATACCAGTAGCAAAAATTGTGGGTGCACGTAACCCCAATATATTCTTTGAATTACCAGTCAGAAACTGGCACTATATGGCAGTAGCAAGAAATGAGGGTATTTGTAACCCCAATATATTCTTTGAATTACCAGTCAGACAATGGCACTATATACCAGTAGCAAGAAATGAGGGTATTTATAACCCCAATATATTCTTTGAATTCCCAGTCAGACAATGGCACTATATACCAGTAGCAAGAAATGAGGGTATTTATAACCCCAATATATTCTTTGAATTACCAGTCAGAAACTGGCACTATATGGCAGTAGCAAGAAATTAGGGTATTTGTAACCCCAATATATTCTTTGAATTCCCAGTCAGACAATGGCACTATATACCAGTAGCAAGAAATGAGGGTATTTGTAACCCCAATATATTCTTTGAATTCCCAGTCAGACAATGGCACTATATACCAGTAGCAAAAATTGTGGGTGCACGTAACCCCAATATATTCTTTGAATTCCCAGTGAGACAATGGCACTATATACCAGTAGCAAAAATTGTGGGTGCACGTAACCCCAATATATTCTTTGAATTCCCAGTCAGACAATGGCACTATATACCAGTAGCAAAAATAGTGGGTGTATATAGCCCCAATTCTATTGCTAGGGGACTTGCAGGGTATTTCTGAGGGGAAGGTGGGGGGGCACACCGTTGGAACGGGGATTTGGGGTGTATATATGGGGTATACGGGAATACACTGTCAGTGTGTTCCATTCAGGATCCTGGGAAAGCTGGGTTGCGGCGATTGAGCCCGTCAGTGCCACGTTACACTGACAAGCTTCTCCCTGGAATTGAAGTTATATGTAAGCCCAATATATTCTTTGAATTCCCAGTGAGACAATGGCACTATATACCAGTAGCAAGAAATGAGGGTATTTGTAACCCCAATATATTCTTTGAATTCCCAGTCAGACAATGGCACTATATACCAGTAGCAAAAATTGTGGGTGCACGTAACCCCAATATATTCTTTGAATTACCAGTCAGAAACTGGCACTATATGGCAGTAGCAAGAAATGAGGGTATTTGTAACCCCAATATATTCTTTGAATTCCCAGTCAGACAATGGCACTATATACCAGTAGCAAAAATTGTGGGTGCACGTAACCCCAATATATTCTTTGAATTACCAGTCAGAAACTGGCACTATATGGCAGTAGCAAGAAATGAGGGTATTTGTAACCCCAATATATTCTTTGAATTCCCAGTCAGACAATGGCACTATATACCAGTAGCAAAAATTGTGGGTGCACGTAACCCCAATATATTCTTTGAATTACCAGTCAGAAACTGGCACTATATGGCAGAAGCAAGAAATGAGGGTATTTGTAACCCCAATATATTCTTTGAATTCCCAGTCAGACAATGGCACTATATACCAGTAGCAAAAATTGTGGGTGCACGTAACCCCAATATATTCTTTGAATTCCCAGTGAGACAATGGCACTATATACCAGTAGCAAAAATTGTGGGTGCACGTAACCCCAATATATTCTTTGAATTCCCAGTCAGATAATGGCACTATATACCAGTAGCAAGAAATGAGGGTATTTATAACCCCAATATATTCTTTGAATTCCCAGTCAGGCAATGGCACTATATACCAGTAGCAAGAAATGAGGGTATTTGTAACCCCAATATATTCTTTGAATTCCTAGTCAGACAATGGCACTATATACCAGTAGCAAGAAATGAGGGTATTTGTAACCCCAATATATTCTTTGAATTCTCAGTCAGACAATGGCACTATATACCAGTTGCAAAAATTGTGGGTGCACGTAACCCCAATATATTCTTTGAATTACCAGTCAGAAACTGGCACTATATGGCAGTAGCAAGAAATGAGGGTATTTGTAACCCCAATATATTCTTTGAATTCCCAGTCAGACAATGGCACTATATACCAGTAGCAAGAAATGAGGGTATTTATAACCCCAATATATTCTTTGAATTCCCAGTCAGACAATGGCACTATATACCAGTAGCAAGAAATGAGGGTATTTATAACCCCAATATATTCTTTGAATTACCAGTCAGAAACTGGCACTATATGGCAGTAGCAAGAAATGAGGGTATTTGTAACCCCAATATATTCTTTGAATTCCCAGTCAGACAATGGCACTATATACCAGTAGCAAGAAATGAGGGTATTTATAACCCCAATATATTCTTTGAATTCCCAGTCAGACAATGGCACTATATACCAGTAGCAAGAAGTGAGGGTATTTATAACCCCAATATATTCTTTGAATTACCAGTCAGAAACTGGCACTATATGGCAGTAGCAAGAAATGAGGGTATTTGTAACCCCAATATATTCTTTGAATTCCCAGTCAGACAATGGCACTATATACCAGTAGCAAGAAATGAGGGTATTTGTAACCCCAATATATTCTTTGAATTCCCAGTCAGACAATGGCACTATATACCAGTAGCAAAAATTGTGGGTGCACGTAACCCCAATATATTCTTTGAATTCCCAGTCAGACAATGGCACTATATACCAGTAGCAAGAAATGAGGGTATTTATAACCCCAATATATTCTTTGAATTCACAGTCAGACAATGGCACTATATACCAGTGGCAAGAAATGAGGGTATTTATAACCCCAATATATTCTTTGAATTCCCAGTCAGACAATGGCACTATATACCAGTAGCAAGAAATGAGGGTATTTATAACCCCAATATATTCTTTGAATTCCCAGTCAGACAATGGCACTATTTACCAGTAGCAAGAAATGAGGGTATTTATAACCCCAATATATTCTTTGAATTCCCAGTCAGACAATGGCACTATATACCAGTAGCAAGAAATGAGGGTATTTATAACCCCAATATATTCTTTGAATTACCAGTCAGAAACTGGCACTATATGGCAGTAGCAAGAAATGAGGGTATTTGTAACCCCAATATATTCTTTGAATTCCCAGTCAGACAATGGCACTATATACCAGTAGCAAAAATTGTGGGTGCACGTAACCCCAATATATTCTTTGAATTACCAGTCAGAAACTGGCACTATATGGCAGTAGCAAGAAATGAGGGTATTTGTAACCCCAATATATTCTTTGAATTACCAGTCAGACAATGGCACTATATACCAGTAGCAAGAAATGAGGGTATTTATAACCCCAATATATTCTTTGAATTCCCAGTCAGACAATGGCACTATATACCAGTAGCAAGAAATGAGGGTATTTATAACCCCAATATATTCTTTGAATTACCAGTCAGAAACTGGCACTATATGGCAGTAGCAAGAAATTAGGGTATTTGTAACCCCAATATATTCTTTGAATTCCCAGTCAGACAATGGCACTATATACCAGTAGCAAGAAATGAGGGTATTTGTAACCCCAATATATTCTTTGAATTCCCAGTCAGACAATGGCACTATATACCAGTAGCAAAAATTGTGGGTGCACGTAACCCCAATATATTCTTTGAATTCCCAGTGAGACAATGGCACTATATACCAGTAGCAAAAATTGTGGGTGCACGTAACCCCAATATATTCTTTGAATTCCCAGTCAGACAATGGCACTATATACCAGTAGCAAAAATAGTGGGTGTATATAGCCCCAATTCTATTGCTAGGGGACTTGCAGGGTATTTCTGAGGGGAAGGTGGGGGGGCACACCGTTGGAACGGGGATTTGGGGTGTATATATGGGGTATACGGGAATACACTGTCAGTGTGTTCCATTCAGGATCCTGGGAAAGCTGGGTTGCGGCGATTGAGCCCGTCAGTGCCACGTTACACTGACAAGCTTCTCCCTGGAATTGAAGTTATATGTAAGCCCAATATATTCTTTGAATTCCCAGTGAGACAATGGCACTATATGGCAGTAGCAAAAATAGTGGGTGTATATAGCCCCAATTCTATTGCTAGGGGACTTGCAGGGTATTTCTGGGGTGAAGGTGGGGGGGCACACCGTTGGAACGGGTATCGGGGGTATATATCGGGTATACGGGAATACACTGACAGTGTATTCCATTCAGGATCCTGGGAAAGCTGGGTTGCGGCGATTGAGCCCGTCAGTGCCACGTTACACTGACAAGCTTCTCCCTGGAATTTAGCTCTTATAAGAGCTGTTGGTTGTCTTCTCCTTCCTATCCTAGCCTGTCCCTGCCTACCCAGAATCTAACCCCTAGCTAACTGGACGGAAACCTCCGTCCCCGGTGAATTGCAAGCTCAGAATGACGCGAAGCTGGGCGTCGCTGTTCTTTTAAATTAGAGGTCACATGTTTTCGGCAGCCAATGGGTTTTGCCTACTTTTTTCAACGTCACCGGTGTCGTAGTTCCTGTCCCACCTACCCTGCGCTGTTATTGGAGCAAAAAAGGCGCCAGGGAAGGTGGGAGGGGAATCGAGTAATGGCGCACTTTACCACGCGGTGTTCGATTCGATTCGAACATGCCGAACAGCCTAATATCCGATCGAACATGAGTTCGATAGAACACTGTTCGCTCATCTCTAATCTTTACTATTATCACTTTTATTTTATTTTTAGCATATGAGAAGGCTTCTCTCACCTCCCCCTGTTTACACATAACACACAGTGCTCAGTGAAATTCTGGTGCTCCATGCTGGTCAATTAGCATATCAATAAAAGCGAGCTAATTCAAAAACGACTGGGAGGATTACTAAACGAAAGGTATGTCTGGAATAGCCTTTCTAAAGTCTATGCAAATATATGCTTAGTTAAAAATCACTAGAGCCAATGATAGAATCCCTTTAAGTCTCTGTTTATATTTCTGTCAAATCTTCCAGTTCTGACAAAATTATGATGTATTTGTTTTAATGGATTGAAATGGAAGAAAAACTAATTCTAGTGTCCTCATTGAATGTAATAAGACGAATCATGCTACCATTCCTCAGTCAATAATCTTAGATGTTAGAAACAAAACAAGGACACCAAGCGCACTAAGTGTAGTATTAGGCGTATAGAGATGGATTTGAAACTGGGTAAGTATTGGCATAGACCAGATGGCCTCTCACCTTATGAGGTTGTGAACAGCCACAACACTTAAAAGCGTATTAAGGTGAGAGTGGCAGCAGTTCAATCCATCACCGGAGGACTGGGGAGATACTGGAGAAGAATGAAGGACCAGAGGTCCGTTATGGGAGAACCGCGCTCACTGGTGTGTACAGGAAGATGGTAAACCAGGATCCAGATATATACGATTTATTGAGTGATTAGGAATACAGCATACAGCAAGACGCGTTTCGGGTCTTACACTGGCCCTTTCTCAAGTGCAAGAACAAGAGCTTGTAATGCTTTAGAAATGCTGATCTACACTGGGCCTGAGCGCTGCTGCTGTCATGTGAATTGAATTCAGAAGGTGAAGCCAGCCCGCAGCCTTAGATTGCCATGGTGGTCAAGGGACTACTCCAGGTACATTTTCCAATTTTCCATTGGGGTGGCGTTGGGGTATTAGTTAGAAAGGGCTAGTAGGGAAACAAGGAGGGTGATAGAGGCAGGGGAGGGAGTCAGCTGATTGTTATTGACTGTGACACCTAAGGGTCCATTCACAGGGAGGAAAAGGGTGAGGAATTTGGTGTGGAATTTCAGTGCTGAAAAAAAAGCCTCCCATTGACCTCAGTGGGTTCCTTTTTCTGCTAAGGAACCCATTGAAGTCAATGGGAGGCTTTTTTTCAGCACTGAAATTCCACACCAAATTCCTCACCCTTTTCCTCCGTGTGAATGGACCCTTAGGGTGTTTCCCAATAGTGATCACAGGGGCACCCCCTCTGTGATGTCCATGTACCTTAAAACAGCATGTACCTAGAGGCTGTCTTCTTGGAAAAACCCCTTTAGGCTATTGCCCCATGCAGCGGGAACGCATCACGTTTTTTTCTGCAATGCTTTTCAATGCATTGTTGCTTAGTTTTTATCAGCGGATTTTCTTCCCTTATTAAACCTACAGGGAAAACATTATCATTTCTGCTGGTAAAAGTGACATGTTGCGATTTTCAAAAATGCAGGCTCTTCTGCAATGTGTTGATGGGATCAGCCAGAATCTCATTCACTTTGCAGGTACTGTGAAATGCTGGATCTTTTTTTGCAATGTGGAGCTTTAACCTAAATCTAATATCCCCCTCCACCAGACTTTGTTTTTTTTATTACAGTAGAACCTTTTTTTATCTTGTCTGTTTGCTATGTCTGTTTTCTGGGAAAAAAAACACAATGCACAAAGGCTGGTGCTTAAAATAATTAATAATATTTATATTAACATTATATTATTTTGTTTCAGGTACAGAGCCCTCACTTTGGTGTCTGTCCATTTTCTCTGAAATTGACCCTGATAACAGTATAGAACAAATGAATACAAGAAGATCAATAGGGACTTGGCAGTTGAAAATAAAGGGAGTACCAAGGAGCAGCAAGTCAATAGTTTTTTTCTCTGGTGCATAATGTTATGTGCAGTTTCCTAAGCTTGTTTATTTCTGAAGAAATGGTTTAATGATACTGAATTGTAATGGAAACATTGTATACTGTTTTTTTGAACATATGTTATGATGATCATTGACTCAGTGTGAACTATATGGATGTGTTATCAACAAGATTTAGAGATTTGCACCTTAATGATGACATAAAACTATATACTTATAGCACACGTAAGTATACAATAAGTACAATAACTGAATATATTTATAATCAATACAAATACATTGGAATGAACTTGTTATGCCCAGGCCTGGTAATTTTCTACGGAGTTCACAGCAAAGTGATTGCTCAGCATAAAAGGTATTTACACTGATCTTTGAGCAGTAAAACTACTGGACATGAAGATAGCTCATTTTCTAAATTGTACAGTTTTTGGTTTCATTTAATATACGTTATGGCGGATTTCCATATGTGAGCCACTATTTCATAGTTAACAATATACTTACACAATATACTGATGGTGGTATTACTGGATATTTATATTGATTGACTAATCGTGTGATAGGTCATCAATAGCAGAGCAGTGGAAGTCCAAATCCCATCAACCCCAGTGGTCAGCTGATTGAAGGGGCCATGGCTTTTCAGTAGAAGGTATGGTCTCTTCATAGTTACTAATGTCACATCCATCATTCATGTGATCTCTCTGGATATTAGTCTATTTCAAGTGAATAGAACGGTATGAGGCTTAGTTCCTTACATAGAATAGCGAATAATAGAGATGGGTGAACATCTAAATATTCGTTTTGACCTGTGCACAGATGAAGTGATCCTCTAGTTTATTTTGGTTGAGCTTGTCTGGCTAGAACCAGAAGAGAAATTATTATTTGCATATTGTTTTGGCCATTTTACTTCAAATTCTTTGGAATAATTGGGACAAAACCAGCTTGTGATGAATTTGCCAATCTCTAATGAAATGGAAAATAATAACAGCATTTCAAAAGTATATGTATAACTTAAAACTTTATTTAAACCATATATATATATATATATATATATATATATATACAGTCCTATGAAAAAGTTTGGGCACCCCTATTAATCTTAATCATTTTTAGTTCTAAATATTTTGGTGTTTGCAACAGCCATTTCAGTTTGATATATCTAATAACTGATGGACACAGTAATATTTCAGGATTGAAATGAGGTTTATTGTACTAACAGAAAATGCGCAATATGCATTAAACCAAAATTTGACCGGTGCAAAAATATGGGCACCTCAACAGAAAAGTGACATTAATATTTAGTACATCCTCCTTTTGCAAAGATAACAGCCTCTAGTCGCTTCCTGTAGCTTTTAATCAGTTCCTGGATCCTTCATTTATGGCTGTCAGCCGTGTGCAACCAGCTGAAGTGTTTCTTCTTATACTTGGTATGTTCAGTCCATTAATACACTTAGTATCTCATATAACCTTCATGTTTTGAGATTTTTCTATCTTATGTGAGTTCTCATAAAGGCATTGTCTCTACAGACATCTTAATAATGGTGGCAATGCTTATTTAATTTGTTGTGAGAGCTATAGTACAACTGAATAAGATGAAGATAGCATTTTTAAAGGAAAAGTAGAGGCAAAGAACATTTTTTATCTTTTATATGATGTTTACTAGTATGATCAATTATCATTTAGCCTTGAAGTGATATATAGACTGAAGTTGAAAGGCTTTGCTTCAGATAGGATAAGTCATCAATGTTTGATCAATGGTGGACCAACTACTTGTTTATCCACTGATGTATAAAATAAAAGTCAATAGCATTTGCAGGAAACCAGTGGCCCTCTTTTATTTATCCAGGCATATCAGTTTGCACATACTTATGCCTATATTGTAGCTCCTGCTTATTCACTCATGTTGCATTTTGCAATGTACTTGGTTTTGTAGCTCTGCCCCATTCACTTGAATGGGAAAGATTTGCAAACATGCCATGTGGCTAATTAATTTGACAAATTGTGAAGTGGAAGTGGTGTCCACAGATATCCGCTGTTCTGTCGAAGTACTGATCATCGGACCCCTATGATCTTTGATTGAAAATCTATACAAAGAATAGGTTGCCAATAATATAAGCCCTGAAAACCCTTTAGGCTAAGGCTCCACGTGACCTGTGGGAAAAACCGGGCATGAACGCATCACAGTTCTTCCCACGGCGCTTTGCAGAGTTTTCCTCGCGGACTTTCTGTCACAATTATATCTATGGGAAAACCGCTGGCATTTCCGTAGATATAATTGACATGCTGCAATTTCCAAAACCCGCACAAGTTTTGGAAATCGCAGCGTGTCCGTGCTGCAATTTTAAACTCAAAGTGGGAATGTGATTTGCATGAATCCCATTCACTTTGCAGTTATTGTAAAATGCCACAATTTTTCAAGTCACAGCTTTTCTGACCCGTGGAGCCGCGGCCTTAGGCTAAGTCCCCATCTTGCGGAAAGCAGCTTTTTTTATTGCAGATTTTGTTGCGTTTCTTTGAGCCAAAGTAAAGGATAAAGGAAGTTCATATACTTCTACCTCCTGCTCAATCCACTCAAAACGCAGCAAAACCTGCAACAAAAAAAAAAGGTGCATTTCCACAACATAGGGCCTCAGCTTTAATGTTAGCTGCTGACTAGGTCATAGTTTCTCAAATTGTATAGAAAAGCAAAGGTAAGATAGGAAAACACCTGACACTATGTTGCTATATTTTTAGTTGCCTAGGTCTGTTATGTATATTGTTATAGTGACATATTAGTAGATATATTTCTGTAACTATACCCTTATTTCATTTATTGTGTCATTTGATCGCACCTTTATTAGTTCCTGCATTGACATACATGGGTCAATAGGAGCTGAAACAACAAGCACAGATGCAGTCTTCACACAGTTACCCTTGCCTGCCACTTAAAAAATGTAGTAAGTAGTAAAAGTTTCTCCTTCTGCCTTTTTCTAATGTTAATATTATAGTAGATTGCTTTGCTCTAGTTTATTTTTGTTGTGATCCCGAGGACAAGCCACTGTGTATATGTTCCATATTTTCACCTTTCCTCCAGAGAGACAAAGTTCAGTCTTGTATCTAGTATCATAAATATGTCTATTATGTTTCCATGCTTTCATTTTTGTAACTTTATGCACAGTATCTGTGTGTCCTAACCTTTTTCTGCATTAGCACTGTAACCTTTTTGCACATTGAATATGAAAATTTAATAAACCATGTCTGTGTGCTAAAAGAAGACAACTAAACCAGTCGGTTTAAAGGAACATGTTTTAAAAGGTGAATATATTTTCTCATTGAAATATCATTTTATGTTTCTGGACTGGTTCTGCTGTTATTCCATGCTTATTTGTCCAGCCAAGTCAATGGCAGTGATATGTACAGAGTCTAGTTAGCCCATAATTCAGAAATAACTGCTATCTTCACCCTGTTACCTCTGTTCAGGCCTTCTTTCCCAGATATATATTTGTCTATGATGACATGCTGCATAAACATGCTGACTAACCACTGTCTACTGGAGTGATATGTATTCCATAGTGGTGTCCCTATGGGGAGCCAAGGTGTAGAAAACATCACATCTGTCTGAGTTGCATCTGGTAGTAAAGGTCAGCTCCAGTGACGTTTATATAGCTAAGATGCAATACCACGCACAAAATGTGGACGGGAGTGGCACTGCACAGCTTTTGGAAGAAAGGAAGTCTGATTCTCCAGTCAGTGGTTTGCAACCTTTTCAGTGCTGTACTTATTACTCTGTGAATAAATAGGCGAGTTTGTTGCACATCACACAAGGAGAACAGTAAGCGGTGTAATCTGGGCCACTACCAACATGACTGTAACCTGAGCACAGAGATGGTAGAGGAAATTGGTGAAAATTATTTATTTATTTATTTATTTATGTAGAATTAAGATTAGAGATGAGCGAACACTGTTCGGAACAGCCATTCCCAACAGCACGCTCACAGCACGCTCCCATAGAAATTCATTTCTATGGGAGCGTGCTGTTCGGATCGGCTGATCCGAACAGTGTTCGCTCATTTCTAATTAAGATCACCCTGACAAAATATGTCAACTTGGTTTTGCATTTTGATTAGTGCCCTTAAGGGAATAACATCTTCCTTTACCTCATCCCCTATTTTCTGGTACATGTACGCCTGGGAATGTGGGTACGGTACTTAGTGCATTTCCAAATAAATGTATCTGGTGATGATCATGTGGTCGCAGAAACAGAGCCCACGTGATCACTGCAGGCACCCACCTGTAACTGACCAGCCAGGCTTCCATTGCAACAGTTGGGATGGTGATAAGATAAGATAATCCTTTAATAGTTCCACCATGGGGAAATTCATTGTGTTACAGCAGCATGGATGATACAGTAATATATTACAAGAAAGAACACATACAAGCTCATAGCAGATAGAAAAGATACAAGGAGTCAGCAACTAAAAGAAAAAGAAAGACTTAGGATCATTTAGTTGTCTGTGCGGAGTGATCTCTGCTTAGCCTGGTGTTGATTATACAGCCTGACTGCGATTGGGAGGAAGGATCACTGATAGCGCTCCTTCTCACACTGATAACACTGATCTTGGCTTTTTAACCCTTAGGTTTATTTATTTATTTTGCTTATTTATATAGTACATCATATTCCACAGAGTTTTACTTGGATTGCCCTGGACAAAAGCATCTTGGAGGTCTGTTAGTCAAACTGACAGCTCCATCAGCTCCCCGCAATTTGATTGTAAGGTGCCTATGGTTCACTATGTCAAAGAAGGGCCTAAAAATGGCCCTGTGGCTGCCATCATAGCTCCTCTGTTAGGACCTATTAGAGGCATGCTGCAGTTCTGTAGCAGGCACAATGCACTGGAATACATATATATGGTAGTGCACTGTACTGATGATTAATCCCCTAGTGTTGAAGGACCCCAGGGGACCTGAAAAAAATTGAAAAAAAAATCTTAAAATATGTGAAAAAAATAGCTAAAAATGAAAAAAAAAAATCAAAATTTATTTTCCTCTTAAAATGGTTTTCATGTTTTTTTTTTTAAATGAACACATGTAATTATTTGGTCTGTAATAACCTGACCTATAGTATTAGTACACTAATTCACCCATATTGCAAATAGCATAAAACTTGAAAATAAAAAAATATTGTCAATATTATTGCCAGTAATATTTTGTTTATTTGGCCACCCAAAAAATCTAATTCAAGTAATCAAAAAGTCACCCCTTCCCATCACAGGCATTTTTGACTCTGCGCCTTCCAAATGCAATAACTTTTTTTATTATTTTATTCACAGAGCTATGCTTAATGTTTGCAGGATAAATTATACTTCATAATAGTGCCATTTAATTTTCCATATGATGTACTTGGAAGCTGGACAAAAATTCTGAATGGGGTGGAATTAGAGAAAAACTGTATTTGTAGAACTTTCTTAGGGGCTTTGTTTTTACAGCGTTCACTATGCAGCCAAAATTCCAGGAATACAAAACTTATATAGTTTGATTTACGTTTTAATCTCGAAAGTTTGCAAAAATAAATGTCTTGGAGTTGCTATAACTTATATGCTCGAGTATAATCTGAATTTTTAAGCACAATTTTTGTGCTGAAAAAGCCCCCCTCAGCTTATACTGGAGTCCAGCAAAAAAAAACAAAAACAAAAAAAAAACCAAACCTCTTTTTTTTTGAGGGGAGGGGGGTGTCTATGACCAATAGTAATGTATAGAATCTCCCATAAAATAGTGAAAAAAAAGAAGCTTTAAAAAATATAATAAAAATATAAAATAAATAAAAGTTCTAAATCACTCCTTTCCCTAGAATACATATAAAAGTAGAAAGTTACTGTGAAACACATACACATTAGGAATCCCTGTGTCTGAAAGTGTCCGGTCTACTGAATATAGGGTATCTGCAGTGCTCCTCTTCTGTCAGGAAGGGGTTAATAGGAGCAGTGTAGATACCCTATATTCAGCCAGGTTGAATTCCACATGGGGAAAAAAAACCCAGTCCTCAAGCTCGGGGAAGGGGCAGACAGACAACCAAAACATCCCCTCCCCTTTCCCAGCACTCAGGAACTACTGCACCCAAAAACCATTTTAATTTTTAAAATTTTCTAGTAGCTGCTACATTTCCCCCCTAGGCTTATACTCAAGTCAATAAGTTTTCCCATTTTTTTGTGGTAAAATTAGGGGGGTCGGCTTATACTCGGATCGGCTTATACTCGAGTATATACGGTATATTCCTGTAATTAATTATTGGACTTCCTAGGGGTCTTGTGATCACTAATGCAATCTGCTATAATGCTAATGCATTACAATGCATGCAAAAAGACGGCATTTATTGGGGGAGGTTGATCCCCATGACCAGTGTGGTCACAGGCAGGCATTACTGCTGGGTTTGCACTGCATAGTACAGCAGAGACCCAGTAGCTATAGCGACCTTTCAGCTCCAGTGCAGCCACCATATTTAAACATCCACTATACTATTATGGTGGATGTTGGGAATGGGTTAAAAAGGAGGGGGTTTTTTGTGCCAAAGTAGTAAAACATTAAAAAAAAACTATACATATTGGGTTTCACCACAACCATACTGATCCACATTATAAATTTAGATTCTATCGTAACCATACAATGAACGATGATAAATTTATAGCACAAAAATCAATGGCAGAATTTCCATTTTTCACATTCTCACAGAAGCAACACACGAAAGGGAGGACTACATGGGATAAAAACCTCTATGAGTACGCTTTTCAGTAAGTATAGTAATTATTTATATAGTTCCTATTCATTTTCTAGTATAGATGTTATAGTAGCATAAGATCTAGTGGTAATTGCTTCCATGGTAATATTACTAGAGGGTATAGCAATATAAGAGTAACTAGCAATGTATGTGAGATAATTGTGCATCATCAATAAATTATGCAAGTATAATAGACATGACATCTTACTTTAATTCTGGAGGGATTTTTATCCTGTGTTGATCGTTTTCATCTATTTTTTATTGGGATGCATCTATGAATTGTTGAATAAAATTTAAATAAAAGCATTTTGTGAATTTTACCTAGAAGCCTGACTTTCCGTTGGTGTTTTGAATTTGGGCGTGGTTGTGTAGGAGAAAAAATAGGCAAATATATTTGAGATAAAGGATGTAATGCTGTTCACCTCTTACTGGAGCTCTGAATTACACCCCTTGCCTGACACTGCCCAATAGAAGCCTAAGTAGCATCTCAGGCATCAAAACGTACAGCACTGGTTTCTGGGGAATGGTGGGAGCTACAGAAAAAACTCCAGGAGGAGTGGTGCCTGTTATCAGATGCTAAGAACTGGTGGTGGTGAAAAGTCCTCTTTACCAACACAGATTGCATCCTTAGAGATGGTGTTAGTGCTAAGCTTTATTGACCCCATACACCACAGTCCTAAAAACTGAACCCCTTACCACATTTTTCAGAATCATGAATTGTTACTTGACATGTGCACAGACAAATCCATACAAGTAACACAGATTTGGTAAAATCTTTGTAGAAATTCAATATTGTAATTAGATTTTGTAAGAATTTATGTAATTACACTTTACGAAGAGTGGGGTCCAACATCAAATGTTCACCAGAACAGCATTTCTTGCTGCATCTGTCTTGTAGTTATCAGCAACCGGTTGGGTAAATTGTTTGGATATTATTTCTTAACACCATTTATCCTTATTATTAAAGAAGCACTACCACAAAAAAATAAAATAAAAATCTTGTCTGTTAATAGGACAAGAAAAGATGCATATGAATGTTATATAATTATATATATATATATATATATATATATATATATATATATATATATATATATATTAATGTAGATTGTGAGCCCCACATAGAGCTCACAATGTATATTTTACCCTATCAGTATGTCTTTTTTTTAAAAAATATGGGATGGAAATCCATGCAAACACGGGGAGAACATACAAACTCCTTGCAGATGGTTTTTTGCACACCAGGACTCCAGCGCTGCAGGGCTGCAGTGCTAACCACTGAGCCACCATGTGCCCCCCCCCCTATAATTATAAATGATTGTGCATTATCTACTTACAGGATATATTGCATTAAATGCAACTATTTTCAGAATGTGGGCCATAAAGAAGCACTACTGCAAAGATTTTTATGCTAAGGACCCATGTTGCATATTTTTTTTGTTACAGATTTTGTCGCAATTTTTTGAGCCAAAGCCAAGAATGTCTACAAAAAGAATGGGAAATAATTAGGAGGCTCTTATATTTCTACCTTCTACTCAATCCAGTCCTAGCTTTGGCTAAAAAAAAACACAACATAATTCCGCAACGTAGGGCTTTAGCATTAAGTTGTTTTTTTTGCCATTTAGAAAGGTACGATGCAAGTTGAAGTGCAGGTAATCTTACCCACGAATGTATTCGCAAGTTATCCATGATCTTTTTGGCCGCATTTGTGTCTTGGGAACTATACTGACTCTCCAACTAGCACAGTATCTTAACTTTGGGCAAGAAGTCAGTTTCTTTATTCATTCCTATGAAATTCACTTTAAGGCCCTAATAGGAATGAATAGTGAAACTGACTTTTTGTCTACATATACAGTAAGAAACTGCGCCAAATTTACTAATACTGTTTTAGACAGTACAAACTTTGATTTGACAGTCCTAAACTGCACCAGATTTGTGAAAGTGTCTAATGCTGTTTGATAAATCTCTAGCATTATTAGACTGAAAGAACTTTACATCACTGAGGCCGGGTTCACACCTGCGCCTTGTTCTCCGTTATGCCGGTTTCTTTTTCCTGTCCAAAACTGTCCAAAACTAATTTACAAATACAGCCACAGGTAAGAAGATTACCTTCACCACAGATACGATTCTCATACCTTTCTAAAAGGCAAGATGATTTAACCACTTCAGGACTGGGCTATTTTCCCTGGTCTAGGACTGGACACATTGTAGTTTTTTTTCCATACATATGTTTTTGAGGGCTATAACATTTTCCTCTTTTGGGTTATTCAAATAATTGTTTTACCTTTTTCAGTGACACATAGGGCATTAATTTTATGTTGTTTTGGTTTTTCGTATACTTTTCCTTCATTTTAATATCCAAGAAATTTTAAACAAACAACAAAGTGCTACCAAAATGTTTAAAAATAGTTTCTCTCTCCCCTACATTAATTTTTTTTAATGAAGGTGACACATATTGTTGTGTCGCCAAAGCCAGATCGAGAACCTGTACCATAGGCATGGTAGTGGCGTTTTGTTTTTTTTTTGTTATATATATGAGGGCACTCATCCTATCCTATTAATATTATAAATGTGAAAGTTTGTGGTTTGTGAGTTTGGATGTTCGGATGTTTGTTCCTCAATCACGCAAAAACCACTCCACCGATTTGGCTGAAATTTTCCACAAACATAGTCACTACACCCGATTGCGCAATAGGCTACTTTTCGTCACAATAGCGCACATACGTTTGTGCCAGGACCCCCACAAACCCCAAACTCACTTCACCATCTCTGCAATCTCACACACTTTGGACCATAGCAAGCCACAAAATTCATATTGCCCTCTGCAGCCTAGCCCCTAACCCCACACAATCTCATATACATATACTTTACCACTTTGCCCCTCACCTTAACGATACTCCAGGAGGCTCTCTTTAATGCTCCGGAGCAGCCATGTTTGCCGACCCCCACCGCTCTCACAATCCGCGACACAGCCCACCCATGTCAATACCCCTAGGCGGTCTAATAAATGCAAAAAAAAATTTAAAAAAAAAAAGTAAAAAAAATATAAAAACAAATAAAAAGGATTAAAAATTCAAATCACCCCCCTTTCCCTAGAACACATATAAAAGTAGTTAAAAACTGTGAAACACATACATGTTAGGTATCCCCACGTCCGAAATCGCCCGCTCTACAAAGCTATACAAATATTTTTCCTGTTCGGTAAACGCCGTAGCGGGAAAAATGGTCAAAAGTGCCAAACCACCGTTTTTTCACTGTTTTGATTCTGATAAAAATTTGAATAAAAAGTGATCAAAGCAATAACATTTCCCAAACATGGTAGAACTACAAAGTACACCCGATCCTGCAAAAAAAAGACGCCCTATAAATCCCCGTACACACACGTATACAAAAGTTACGGCTGTCGGAATATGGCGACTTTTCAAAAAAAATTTTTTTAACACAGTTTTGGATTTTTTAAGGGGTCAAAATGTAAATAAAACCATATAAATTTAGTATCCCCGGCATCGTAACGAAACACAGAATACAGGGGACATGTCATTTTGGTTGCACAGTAACGCCGTAAAACCAAAGCCCGTAAGAAAGTCGCAGAAATGCATTTTTTCTTCAAATCCACCCCATTCTGATTTTTTTCCCTGCTTCCCAGTACATTATATAGAATAAATAATGGTGGCATCATGAAGAAAAATTTGTCCCAGGAAAAATTAAGACCTCATATGACTCTGGGAGCGGAGAAATAAAAAAGTTATGGGGTTTAGAAGGAGAGGAGTCAAAAACGAAAATCAAAAAATGCCATCAGCGGGAAAGGGTTAACTTCAAATACTTCTGTCCCAAAGTCACTATGTAAAGTTTCTCACAACACCGTATATATAGCAGCTCAAATACAAATTAACTTCAACACAAAAGTCTCACGTATTCTCTGAATTACAGAAACAACAAGATACAAAGTTACTTACATTTCATATCCCATACCTTATACACACTACAAAAACCTTACCCGCCCCTGTATATACCCACTTCTACAATCACCGCAGACGAAGTCGCGGGTACCAGCTAGTAAAGTTATAATAGACCTCTGGTGACATTTTACAATCACTTTTCTTTTTTTAGTCTATTGACTTCTGCTGATAAATGCAGTCTCCTATTCTATACTGCACAACTGATCTGTGTCCACCAAGACTCAGCCGCTCATACAGTTCCAGAACGTTGCTGGTCATGTAATGGCGGCTCCCATAGGTGTGTATACAGTGTATACACTGTGTACATAGCGATTTGGAAGGCAGGGACTGTAATTAACAGCCCCTGCCTTCCCTATAGAAGATCCAGCTGTAGTAACTAAATTGTGTAGTTGCTTAACTTTGCAATGATGTATATATACACTCTTACAAGGTTAAGTGTGGGTCACTTGGATGTATTAAGTCAATGGGCGGTCTGGAACTGGTTAAAAATTTTCATGGTAGTGCTTGTTTAAGTGTCAGATTCTTAAAACTGCTGTAGTTACAGCAATATTTTCTTTAAGTAGATAATGCATAGACATTTAGAATGGTATACAATGAATATACATTTTCTATTCTATCTTCCTATTATACTTGTACCAAAAGAGTGTGAATTTTTTGTGCTTATTCAAAATAATAAATGATTTCTAGGACTTAATTGAGGGTTTAATATGTAATGTCTTACTTTGAGAAACATTTGATGTATTTGGCTTTTGTAGCCTTAGAATTATTGATTGTCTTTCCTGTTAAAAATACTTCAAGCAAATGTCACTTGGCGAGGTCATAGCAAGTAGAACAAAACTACTATGTGTAGCAAGTTAATATTTTATGTTGCTGTAATGACAGGCTTAGCATTCATTAAACCCCTTCTGAAGAATTAAAGAACTTTAACAGATGTGAATTTACATTTTGCTTTATAGTTTTATTTTCTACAAATGCCATTGAAGTTTAGAATATATATGTAATAATACACTATGTTACATTTGAGGGGAATTGGGAGCTCAAATGGCAAGGTATTGTGAAAAATCTGTCTTAGCCAATGAAAAATGATGAATAGGCACAATTTCCCTCCTTTTTTGTTTATACTTTCCTGGATATAAAAAATTAAAACATATGCAAAAATAAAAACAACATAAAAATAAAGCCGTATGTGTCACCGAAAAAAAGATGCGGAAATTAGTTAAATAACGCAAATAATAAAAATGTTATTTGCTTCAAAACCACACATACTGTATAGACCAAAAGTTTGGACAAACCTTCTTATTAAATGAGTTTTCTGTATGTTCATGACTATGAAAATTGTAGATTCACACTGAAGGCATCAAAACTATGAATTAACACATGTAGAATTATATACTTAACAAAAAAGTGTGAAACAACTGAAAATATGTCTTATATTCTAGGTTCTTCAAAGTAGCCACCTTTTTCTTTGATTCCTGCTTTGCATACTCTTGGCATTCTCTTGATGAGCTTCAAGAGGTAGTCACCGGAAATGGTTTTCACTTCACAGATGTGCCCTGTCAGGTTTAATAAGTGGGATTTATTGCCTTATAAATGGGGTTGGGACCATCAGTTGTGTTGTGCAGAAGTCAGGTGGATACACAACTGATAGTCCTACTGAATAGACTGTTAGAATTTGTGTTATGGCAAGAAAAAAGCAGCTAAGTAAAGAAAAACAAGTGGCCACTGTTACTTTAAGAAATGAAGGTCTGACATTCTGAAAAATTGGGAAAACCATGAAAGTGTCCCCAAGTGCAGTTGCAAAAACCATCAAGCGCTACCAAGAAACTGACTCACATGAGGACCGCCCCAGGAAAGAAAGACCAAGAGTCACCTCTGCTGCGGTGGATAAGTTCATCCGAGTCACCAGCCTAAGAAATCGCAGGTTAACAGCAGCTCAGATTAGAGACCAGGTCAGTGCCACACAGAGTTCTAGCAGCAGACACACCTCTACAACAAATGTTAAGAGGAGACTTTGTGCAGCAGGCCTTCATGGTAAAATAGCTGCTAGAAAACACATAGAACACATTTATTAGAAATTAGAGATGAGCGAACACTGTTCGGATCAGCCGATCCGAACAGCACGCTCCCATAGAAATGAATGGAAGGCACGCGGGGAGTTAAGCGGCCGGTCGCCGGCAAAGTCTGCGTGCCGGCCGCTTCCATTCATTTCTATGGGAGCGTGCTGTGAGCGTGCTGTTCGGAACGGCTGTTCCGAACAGTGTTCGCTCATCTCTATTAGTAATACATTTATATGTATGTATATGTTACTGGCCTGCTACTGTCCCTATTCTGTGTATGTTTCCATTCGGCATGTTACATCTGCCCTGCTGAAATTATTTTGCGATATTCATTAATAAGATGTATATATTTTATGTAATTTTTTTTGGAGTAGTTTAGTGTGGCTTAGTTTTTCTGTTGTTTTGGTGCTACGCCAGATGACCTGGCCTCCACAGTCACAAGACCTGAACCCAATCCAGATGTTTTGGGGTGAGCTGGACCGCAGAGTGATGGCAAAAGGGCCAACAAGTTCTAAGCATCTCTGGGAACTCCTTAAAGACTGTTGGAATGCCAAGAGAGTGCAAAGCAGTAATCAAAGCAAAAGGTGGCTATGTTGAAGAACCTAGAATATAAGACATATGTTCAGTTGGTTCACACTTTTTTGTTAAGTATATTATTCCACATGTGATAATATAAATGTAATAACTAGAGATGAGCGAACAGTGTTCTATCGAACACATGTTCGATCGGATATCAGGGTGTTCGCCATGTTCGAATCGAATCGAACACCGCGTGGTAAAGTGCGCCAAAATTCGATTCCCCTCCCACCTTCCCTGGCGCCTTTTTTGCACCAATAACAGCGCAGGGGAGGTGGGACAGGAACTACGACACCGGGGGCATTGAAAAAAATTGGAAAAAGTCATTGGCTGCCGAAATCAGGTGACCTCCATTTTAGACGAATAGTGGATTTCAAATCCGGGTCATATGAGAATGTGAACTTTGTGACTATGAGACAGGGATAGCTGTACAGGCAGGGATAGCTAGGGATAACATTTATTTAGGGGGGAATGTTATTAAAAATAACTTTTTGGGGCTCTATCGGGTGTGTAATTGTGATTTTTGTGAGATAAACTTTTTCCCATAGGGATGCATTGGCCAGCGCTGATTGGCCGAATTCCGTACTCTGGCCAATCAGTGCTGGCCAATGCATTCTATTAGCTTGATGAAGCAGAGTGTGCACAAGGGTTCAAGCGCACCCTCGGCTCTGATGTAGCAGAGCCGAGGCTGCACAAGGGTTCAAGCGCACCCTCGGCTCTGATGTAGGAGAGCCGAGGGTGCACTTGAACCCTTGTGCACCCTCGGCTCTGCTACATCAGAGCCGAGGGTGCGCTTGAACCCTTGTGCACACACTGCTTCATCAAGCTAATAGAATGCATTGGCCAGCGCTGATTGGCCAATGCATTCTATTAGCCCAATGAAGTAGAGCTGAATGTGTGTGCTAAGCACACACATTCAGCTCTACTTCATCGGGCTAATAGAATGCATTGGCCAGCGCTGATTGGCCAGAGTACGGAATTCGGCCAATCAGCGCTGGCTCTGCTGGAGGAGGCGGAGTCTAAGATCGCTCCACACCAGTCTCCATTCAGGTCCGACCTTAGACTCCGCCTCCTCCAGCAGAGCCAGCGCTGATTGGCCGAATTCCGTACTCTGGCCAATCAGCACTGGCTAATGCATTGTATTGGCGTGATGAAGCAGTGCTGAATGTGTGTGCTTAGCACACACATTCAGCTCTACTTCATCGGGCTAATAGAATGCATTGGCCAATCAGCGCTGGCCAATGCATTCTATTAGCGTGAACTGAGTTTGCACAGGGGTTCTAGTGCACCCTCGGCTCTGCTACATCAGATTGCTACATCTGATGTAGCAGTGCCGAGTGTGCATCAGATGTGTAGTTGAGCAAAACTGACTCAGCACTGCTAAGTCTCTGCATTCGCATAGGAATGCATTGGCCAGCTTTCGGCCAATCAGTGCTGGCTCTGCCGGAGGAGGCGGAGTCTAAGGTCGGACCTGAATGGAGACTGGTGTGGAGCGATCTTAGACTCCGCCTCCTCCAGCAGAGCCAGCGCTGATTGGTCGAGTTCCGTACTCTGGCCAATCAGCACTGGCCAATGCATTTCTATGGGGAAAAGTTAGCTTGCGAAAATCGCAAACTGACAGGGATTTCCATGAAATAAAGTGACTTTTATGCCCCCAGACATGCTTCCCCTGCTGTCCCAGTGTCATTCCAGGGTGTTGGTATCATTTCCTGGGGTGTCATAGTGGACTTGGTGACCCTCCAGACACGAATTTGGGTTTCCCCCTTAACGAGTTTATGTTCCCCATAGACTATAATGGGGTTCGAAACCCATTCGAACACTCGAACAGTGAGCGGCTGTTCGAATCGAATTTCGAACCTCGAACATTTTAGTGTTCGCTCATCTCTAGTAATAACTGATAGCTTCAGTGCGAATCTACAATTTTAATAGTCATGAAAATACAGAAAACTCTTTGAATGAGAAGGTGTGTCCAAACTTTTGGTCTGTACTGTAAAAAAAAAAAACCAAAATGTGTCTGGTCCTGAACCAGAAATTGACCCAGTACTGAAGTGGTTAAATTAAAGGAATACATTGACTATAAGACCACTACCTGATAAAATAGATATGCAAGATGAAGAGTATTCTCTCTGAATAGTGTTTCACACTATAACTACTGGAACATTTTACAGAAAAAATTAAAAAAACATCACCAAATAAAATGTAAGAGGACGTTACGCTGTGCGGATTTACAAAGCTTAAGTGCACTTTTCCACATATAATGTTACTTAGCTGTTTGCCTACGGCTAAAATCATTTAGCTTCTAACTTGTCATGTAACATAAAAAGATAACCTCCATGATTGCATGAACGGAGTGCAATTTGATGTATCTAATGTTAATTCTTTGGCGTGCTAAAATGTCTATAACGTGGTTGTTCTTTCTGACATGTAAGCTTGACTTTTCAAGTTATTCCTTTTAGTTACTGAACCAGTATATCACAAAATTTTTATAAAATCTGATTTAAAATCATAGCAAAAATACAGTTATTTATATGTGTAGGTATAATCTGTTGTTTTAAAATTGAAATGATATTTTCCATCGTTTATAGCTAACAATCAGTTTTTTAATGCATGACTTACAATAGGCCAGTGTTGTATTTGCAGTAAGGCTCATGCAAATTAGTGTCAGGGGCAGAATTGAACCTTTCCATTACCTTGTATCCTAATTCAGATCCGCAGATCTATCAAAGTCCATCTGTAGTTTTGGATGAAGTATTCTTGAAAGTTCAGATGTTTCATCTATACTTGTTGCAAAAAAAAAACAACAAACTTTAAAATCAAGAAGATAGCTATGTAATCTCAATATACAAACACTGTTAGTAACATATGCCATACTGAAGAGCTTAGTATTCATTTATTTATTTACTTCTCTTACTTGTATAGCACCAGCAGATACAGGGCTCAGTATCTAAATTCCCTATCAGTATGTATTTAACTTTAAATGTGATGTTGTCAGTAAATGCTTCTTTTGCTAGTGGTTAATTTGTAAAACTTATAATTTGGTAGATTTGCCTCAGTCAACTATAACTGCTATCATTGTGATATTGAGGGGTCTAGTAGTAACAACAGCATAAATTCCAACAGATTCTGTGTACTGTCCCGCTGCCTTGGTCGCAGGAGGTATGTCCCAATTTCAACTCATCTGTGTCCGGAGGATAGAGATGAATTGAATACAATATTGAAACAGAGTGTCAGCAGCTCTTCTCTGGGGTAATAGGCATGTTGTAGTGACATCACTTACGTCGTGTCTGTAGCTCTATGAATCTATGAAGCCACCAGAACCAGAGACAGCAGGGAAATGAAGTAAGGTGTTAGCTTTTATGTTTGTTTGGTACCAGGAGAGGGACATAATATTGAGGGGGCAACTGGAGGGTGACAATAAATTGTGGGGGAACTGGGGGGAACTTTATACTGTGAGGGTAGCTGGAGGTGGACATTATACTATGGTTGCACCAGGAGAGGGACATTAAACTGTCAGGGCAACTGGATGGAGACAATAAACTGTGGGATCAACTGGAGAGGGACTTTATAATGTGAGAGTACCTGGAGGTGGACATTATACTATGGGGCAGATGGAGGGAGACATTACATTAAACTGTGGGTGCACCTGATGAGGGACTTTATACTTTGGGGTAAATTGGAAGGGGACATTATAAGGTGGGAGCATATCATGCTTAGGTAACTGTATGCGGACTCAAAGTGGAAGTGGTTGCGGTTAAATTCACTGCAGAATGTACAGTGCGCCGCACATTCTGTCCCTTGTTATGTTGTTTAAAAGTTGGGAAGTATTCAACAGCTTAGCCAAAAAGCATTAAACCAAGCAAATTCACTGAATGGGGTGTGAGAGAGTGAAGGGTTTGGTCTGGGAAAACAGCTAAAGGGTCTCGGAAGACAGCTAAAGGGTGTTTGGTAAAAGCCCACACCAGGGAGGTCAGCTGGCTAATCAAGGCCTTATAATAGTCTGTGTGTGAGGACTAGCAGGGTGGCACCACACAGACAGAGCTGACCTGTCCAGACCGGACCTCCAAAGCAGGTACTGTGCCACCTGTTGCTGTTGCCAAGGTGGGAGACTGGTAGCCAGTCTCCTGTATAGTTATGGAAAGTTTCCTTACGTTTAAGTTAGTTTCTCAACCGAGAAGGGTTTTGTTTATTCTGTGCCTCTGCAAAGGCAGTGTATGCGCTACAAGTGAATAAAGCCTAAACTTGTGTGCAATCCAGTGTTTGTATCCCTGTTTCCTTCACTGCTACAAGCATCTACCTGAGCGATTCCCCACAGGGGCCACAGAGTGCTAGAATGCAAGGGACATAAAAATCACATATTCTTTGTGGCATCACTACAGTGGAAGTACTGTAAGCACATTAACTTGTGTCAAGAACTTCATGAAAAGGGTTTTCATGGTTTAGCAGCTGCACACAATTCTGATCACTGTGCACAATGAAACATGTTGGCAGTAGTGGTATAAGACATGCCACTTTGCTGCAGTGAAAATGTTCTCTGGAGTGGTGAATGATGTTTTACTCTGATGATAATTTTGACATATGCCTAAAGAATTCCACATAGTAGAATACGTACTGATTATATTAACACTTTATAGACAAGAGAGAGTGCCTTCCAGCTGCAGTGAATTTTTTAGATTTTTTTTTTTTTGTTTGTTTTGCATTTTCATTTTTTTTTTTTTTTTTTTTTTTTTTTACTCCTCACTAGCATAGGAAGATTTGCTTAGTTTTGGCTGGTTCAGTCCAAAGATATGTTTTGGTCAAATGAGTTTGGTATGAACCACAGCTTAGTTTGGCTTAAAACATACCATATAATACTGTCAGGTCTCCTAAGGCTCTTCTAGCCAATTTCTAGCTCTCTAAAGCTGAGTTCACACAGAGTTTTTTGAACCGGATTTTGACGTGAAATCTGCCTCAGAATCTGGCTCCAAAAAATGCCTCCCATTGACTTCAATGGAAGCCGTTCACTTCTTTTTTCTGCTAGCGGGTTTTTTTTTTCCCCGCTCGCTGAAAAAAGAAGCGAGTTGTCCTATCTTGCCGCAGATTCCACGGCTGAATCCGCCGCAGCGTCCGCTGTGCAAGACTCCTTCCTGACTAGGCCCATTCATTTGGGTCTAATTCAGAGCGGAATATGGTGACTGAATGCCAGTGCACTGTACTGGCATCCAGTTGCAGCTAGCCGTGGGAGACGTTTTTTGGATCGGATTCTGAGGCGGCTTCCACATCCAATTAAAAAAACTTTGTGAGGTAGTCCTGGGTTCGAATCTCGCCAGGAACAACATCTGAAAGGAGTTTGTATGTTCTCCCCGTATTTTCGTGGATTTTTTCACATTCTACAAAGACATACTGAGAGGGAAAAAAAAGTACATTGTGATCCCTATATGGGGCTCACAATCTACATAACAAAAAACTCAGTGTGAACTCAGCTTAAGGCAAACACAAACTAAGTATTGTGGAAGTGGTAATTATGTCTATGGGAAAACCATGCACTGCCCAATCTCTTGCTTTTATTCATTTTAACATTATACAGTGTTGGCCAAAAGTATTGGCACCCCTGCAATTCTGTCAGATAATACTCAGTTTCTTCCAGAAAATGACTGCAAGCACAAACTCTTTGGTATTAATATCGCCATTTATTTTGCAAAAAAAAAACACAAAAGAGGTTGACCTGTTCCGGTGACAGCCGGGAGCCTACACTTGTATTGCCGTCTATGGGACTTGCTATCAAATGATTGCAGGTTCAAGCCCCCTAGGTGGGGCTAATAAGATAGTAAGAAAAAAAAAAAGCTTTATAAAAAAAATTTTTTCCTATTTTTCTCCTCTAAAACCTAGGTGCGTCTTATAGTCCAGTGCATCTTATACTCCGAAAAATACTGTATATCGATTTTATCATTTAAGCCTAAGGGGCCAGTAGCTTCAGTATGTTTTCTGTATTGACAACGAGGTTACCCGCATTATACTCCTTATATCACAATTATCCCAGCTCAGCTCAATATAGATAGAGCTTTTTTGAATAACAGTAGTGCCACTTTATCTTTGCCTATTTCTTCTATTATAAGCCTATTATATAGCCTGTTTTAGGGAAAAGGTGTTTGTCCATTATATACAGTACATGTGCCGATTATATTGCAAAAAGCAATGGTTTTGTATAAAAATTACCCCATTTCAGGGACTTGTTAGTGCAACATGCTTATTATTTAGTAGAAATAATTGTGGCTGAGTGCCTGGTTGAAAAGTGGTGAAGGAGAAGTGTTTTTCAAGACAAAAAGCCTTCAAAAATGATTCCTTTATGGGAGCAGATGTGAAACAAAAATGATGTTGGTATTGAAAGAAGCAATGGCACAGGTTTTTGTACGTGGGGACTGTTTTTAATACAATTTTGTGTGGAGTAGTAAATTGTGAAGGACCATGAGTGGCAGCAGTGGTGGCAGTACAGTATGGAGTAATGTGATGGACCGGACTGTAAGAGATAACATGCAGCTGCTTAGGAGTAGCAGGCAGCATCAGCAGTACAGTAAATAGAACATGGTAGAAGGAGACAGTGGCAGATCTATTTGGTGGCATGGCATGGTTGCCTTAGACAATTTGTTCTGCCTAGGTGTTACAATGCCACCAGCATCACTGAACACCCTCTCAGCCATTATACTTGAGGCTGGAAAAGATAAAACTCTGTTGGCAAACTGGGCCAGCCCCTTCCACTGCTCTAACCTAATGTCCCAGACTCCCATGGGGTGAAGGTTATCTGCTGAAATAGGTGCACTTTAGGCACGACTGTACCTGCTGGTACAGCCAATGAGTGCCAGTCACCTGCTGTGTGTCTGAATGGTGCTATAAGGGGAGAAATGTTACGTTCATCATGTTCCAGATACTGTACTGGCTGTTGTTGCTGCTGCTGCTTTTCCTCCTGTTAATTGAAATCGTGTCACTGGCAGAAGAGGTGGGGTGATGACTGGGAGTGGGCAGAGGCCACCTGGACAAACATGCAACTTGCAGTGGTCTGCCTAAAAGTTGTCTTGCTGAGCTGCGTCAGCATTTCCATAAGCTGCAAGTTTATCTCCTACTGCTGGACTTGCACTTGCTGCTGTTGCCTCTCGGCTTCCATCAGAGCTTTTTGTTGCTGTGCCTGAGTCTGCTGCTGCTGTAGGATGACCTGCCCAAACTGTTTATCAAACTCCTCAATGGAAGCAGTCTCCTTTTTAATCTCTACTTCAGCTTTCACCCAGGACATAGAAGAGAAAAAGAAATTGTGTATGTCTCTTTAAGACTGTTTATCTTGTGTTGCCTGCAGCCAAAGCACCATATGTGGGGAAGTTAGCATGATGGAAGCAGTGGCGCGGACCCAAACAGGTAATACAGGGACACAAAATGTGCAGCAAACTGGTTTATCTAAAAAAAAAACAAAAAAACAGGAAAATAAATAAACTTTGACTTCAGGCACAAAATACAGCCTTAATTTCAGGCAAAAACAAAATAAATACCTGCTCGTCTGAGCCACTAGCTAAACAGAAGGATAACTTAACTATAAGTGGGGCTTACTACCAGCCACACCAACAAACAGGAGCAATATTGTCTCACCGGACTCAGGGTTAGAGGACAGAACCACACACCTCCTTTCACTTCATGGAACTGCTATGAACTGCAGGCTCTACAGCCTTTTATGGCCCAGTAATGACCCGAGGATCTACACCTGGGATGAGGCCTACTCCAGATCCGCCCTGGACCACACATATGTCAGAAACCTAGGGCTGATATACCTGGACTCCAGCACTCTGCTTGTCACCTTATCACAAGCTTTAAAGGCTTATTTTCATGTAAATTGCAATTTTGACCATATGCAAATAGAGGAAAAGCGCTTTGTCTGAAGTATATAGCTGAGACCAAAGCCCAGGCAATCTAAGGCATACCGACAAAACATTTTCCCCTTATTTGTATATAAATAAAACATGATTTACATGAAAATGAAGCTCCAAAGTTAAACAACAGAGGCATATTTGGAAACTGGAGACACACATCCACAAGGTACTGGAATTAGCTTTATAACCAGTTTACTGCTCACAGACTTCCATTTAGCTCCTTTAGGAAACTAACCAACCATTTTACTGATTTGTTTTTCATGAATCTATGTTGTTACCATTTGTTAGATTACTTTTTACTGCTATATATTTCAGTGGTTTATCTCTTATTAAATATTTTACACATCAGATGTCAGACTTGCTGCACACTAGTCATTTTCTTTTCCTATGGTACTGATCCTGTTCTAAGAGAGACTAGGAAGATAAGATGCTAATGGTATAAAGGTGTCCAGGCTCCATTTCCATAATATACAGTACATTGGATGAATGCGTATTATGATATTTATGACATTGTTAAAATGTTGATATTTTTAGGGATTATAATATGGATTCAGCAATCTGACAGTCTTCCCATGAAAGTACACAGGATTATGGGATAGGCTTCTACAGCTACTTTAATTGCTCATCAATTCATTTCAAACAGGATTTCCAGGGGATTTATTAATTTATGACCTTTCTTTAGAAAGGCTCAGCATAGCACAGGGATACTGATTTGGCAGAGTGAGAGACTATAGACCAGGGTCAGGGGATAATCATACACATTAGGGAGAGTGTGTGCCTACTAAGTCTCCGTACGCCTATGTATCAGTATCCCTGCGCTATGCTGAGGAGGTCCAAAAGACCGAAACAGCGCTGTCCATAGCTGGGAATCTGTTACTTTTGGAATAGAAATATTAATTTGGCAATAAACTCTGCTTCATGTTAGTAGGCTTATTAACTGAGTCATGCATGATGTTAAGGGGGCTGCCCTCTAGAGGGCAGCATACAGAGGCAATGTTCTCCTAATTACATCCTGGAGAATAGATTTGCATATTTTTATGCTGTATTTTTATGATGGAAGCTGTATATATGTGTGCTGTATACAAGTGCTGTGTACTCTAACTAACTATCTATCTCAGTGTTCTCAACCTTTTTAATGCCGTGACCCCGCAATACAGTTCCTCATGTTGCGGTGACACCAAACCAAAAAATAACAGCGTGCATTCCAGCTGAATAGTGCTGCTGCAAATGGTAGCACGGCTTCTCAGCAGCTAAAGCAGGGGTCCTCAAACTTTTAAAATAGGGGACCAGTTCACTGTCCCTCAAACCAGTAGAGGGCTGAAATATAGTTTAAAAATAAATTTAAGATTATATACTCCACAGTAGTGCCCCCCCACAGTATTATATGCTCCTCAGTATGCCTCCCACCCCACTGTATTATATGCTCCTCAGTACGATCCCCCACCCCAATGTATGATATGCTCCTCATTACACCCCCCCCCACACTGTATTATATGCTACTCAGTACGATCCCCCACCCCACTGTATGATATGCTCCTCATTACGCCCCCCCACCCCACTGTATTATATGCTCCTCATTACGCCCCCACCCCACTGTATTATATGTTCCTCAGTACACCCCCCACTGTATTATATGCTCCTCAGTACACCTATAATCCAAAAAGAGCAATCAAGATATAAAACTTAACGTTTAATGATATGTTAAAAGTATAAATATACACAAAAATATATAAAAAGTTACACATCTGACATGTCACCTCATAGAAAACAATGGAACAACTCCACAACCATAGTTTACAGTGGACACGGTGGTCCCAAGTAAGGTAACCAATCACACTTACCCGACTTCAATCCGTGATAGGAAAGTTCCAAAAAGGACTGAAAGGGAAAATTCCAAAGGAGGCTTTGCCTGGAAGAGATGCACACTCACTGGCACTCCGGAGTGTTTCTGGACTTGGATGAGTTTAGACGGCTGTTCAAGTCATTTGGTCTATTTCTGACTATATCTCTTCCTTTCACTATCCATTTACGCTCTGTATGGATGTATGTTAATGAGTGATACATATACATGTGGATGAGTGAAGGCATAATCTCTACTGTAAGCTTATATGCTTTTATAGGGCAAAAAACATTTTTTTTTGCTATTTACCCCTGATGAGTGGGTGCATTTATATACATTGCATACCACGAAACGTGCATGTCGGGTCATGCTATTTTGTTTGAATGCTATTGTGTGTTTTACTAGCCCTTTTTACTTTGGCATATATAAATTGTTGGAAAGGGTTAATTAGGGACGGACCCTGAATTAGGGTGAGGTTCCGGTCAGGGCACTGGCTATGTAGGGCGGTGACCCTGTATTAGACTTTAGGGGGATTTTAGTCCCTTCCCAAGACTATCTTATAGGGACTGTCTTTATTCTTTATATTTCACTCTATTTTCACATGAAATGGCCTCTTTTGGAATTTTCCCTTTCGGTCCTTTTTGGAACTTTCCTATCACGGATTGAAGTCGGGTAAGTGTGATTGGTTACCTTACTTGGGACTGCCGTGTCCACTGTAAACTATTCCGTGGTTGTGGAGTTGTTCCATTGTTTTCTATGAGGTGACATGTCAGATGTGTGACTTTTTATATATTTTTTATATACTTTTGTGTATATTTATACTTTTAACTTATATAATTAAACGTTAAGTCTTATACAGTTAGGGCCAGAAATATTTGGACAGTGACACAAGTTTTGTTATTTTAGCTGTTTACTAAAACATGTTCAGAAATACAATTATATATATAATATGGGCTGAAAGTGCACACTCCCAGCTGCAATATGAGAGTTTCCACATCCAAATCGGAGAAAGGTTTTAGGAATCATAGCTCTGTAATGCATAGCCTCCTCTTTTTCAAGGGACCAAAAGTAATTGGACAATGGACTCTAAGGGCTGCAATTAACTCTGAAGGCGTCCCCCTCATAAACCTGTAATCAATGAAGTAGTTAAAAGGTCTGGGGTTGATTCCAGGTGTGTGGTTTTGCATTTGGAAGCTGTTGCTGTGACCAGACAACATGCGGTCAAAGGAACTCTCAATTGAGGTGAAGCAGAACATCCTGAGGCTGAAAAAAAAAAGAAAAAATCCATCAGAGAGATAGCAGACATGCTTGGAGTAGCAAAATCAACAGTCGGGTACATTCTAAGAAAAAAGGAATTGACTGGTGAGCTTGGGAACTCAAAAAGGCCTGGGCGTCCACGGAGGACAACAGTGGTGGATGATCGCCGCATACTTTCTTTGGTCAAGAAGAACCCGTTCACAACATCAACTGAAGTCCAGAACACTCTCAGTGAAGTAGGTGTATCTGTCTCTAAGTCAACAGTAAAGAGAAGACTCCATGAAAGTAAATACAAAGGGTTCACATCTAGATGCAAACCATTCATCAATTCCAAAAATAGACAGGCCAGAGTTAAATTTGCTGAAAAACACCTCAAGAAGCCAGCTCAGTTCTGGAAAAGTATTCTATGGACAGATGAGACAAAGATCAACCTGTACCAGATTGATGGGAAGAAAAAAGTTTGGAGAAGAAAGGGAACGGCACTAGAGATGAGCGAACACTAAAATGTTCGAGGTTCGAAATTCGATTCGAACAGCCGCTCACTGTTCGAGTGTTCGAATGGGTTTCGAACCCCATTATAGTCTATGGGGAACATAAACTCGTTAAGGGGGAAACCCAAATTCGTGTCTGGAGGGTCACCAAGTCCACTATGACACCCCAGGAAATGATACCAACACCCTGGAATGACACTGGGACAGCAGGGGAAGCATGTCTGGGGGCATAAAAGTCACTTTATTTCATGGAAATCCCTGTCAGTTTGCGATTTTCGCAAGCTAACTTTTCCCCATAGAAATGCATTGGCCAGTGCTGATTGGCCAGAGTACGGAACTCGACCAATCAGCGCTGGCTCTGCTGGAGGAGGCGGAGTCTAAGATAGCTCCACACCAGTCTCCATTCAGGTCCGACCTTAGACTCCGCCTCCTCCGGCAGAGCCAGCGCTGATTGGCCGAAGGCTGGCCAATGCATTCCTATGTGAATGCAGACTTAGCAGTGCTGAGTCAGTTTTGCTCAACTACACATCTGATGCACACTCGGCACTGCTACATCAGATGTAGCAATCTGATGTAGCAGAGCCGAGGGTGCACTAGAACCCCTGTGCAAACTCAGTTCACGCTAATAGAATGCATTGGCCAGCGCTGATTGGCCAATGCATTCTATTAGCCCGATGAAGTAGAGCTGAATGTGTGTGCTAAGCACACTCATTCAGCACTGCTTCATCACGCCAATACAATGCATTAGCCAGTGCTGATTGGCCAGAGTACGGAATTCGGCCAATCAGCGCTGGCCAATGCATTCTATTAGCCCGATGAAGTAGAGCTGAATGTGTGTGCTAAGCACACACATTCAGCACTGCTTCATCAAGCCAATACAATGCATTAGCCAGTGCTGATTGGCCAGAGTACGGAATTCGGCCAATCAGCGCTGGCTCTGCTGGAGGAGGCGGAGTCTAAGATCGCTCCACACCAGTCTCCATTCAGGTCCGACCTTAGACTCCGCCTCCTCCGGCAGAGCCAGCGCTGATTGGCCGAAGGCTGGCCAATGCATTCCTATGCGAATGCAGACTTAGCAGTGCTGAGTCAGTTTTGCTCAACTACACATCTGATGCACACTCGGCACTGCTACATCAGATGTAGCAATCTGATGTAGCAGAGCCGAGGGTGCACTAGAACCCCTGTGCAAACTCAGTTCACGCTAATAGAATGCATTGGCCAGCGCTGATTGGCCAATGCATTCTATTAGCCCGATGAAGTAGAGCTGAATGTGTGTGCTAAGCACACACATTCAGCACTGCTTCATCAAGCCAATACAATGCATTAGCCAGTGCTGATTGGCCAGAGTACGGAATTCGGCCAATCAGCGCTGGCCAATGCATTCTATTAGCCCGATGAAGTAGAGCTGAATGTGTGTGCTAAGCACACACATTCAGCACTGCTTCATCAAGCCAATACAATGCATTAGCCAGTGCTGATTGGCCAGAGTACGGAATTCGGCCAATCAGCGCTGGCCAATGCATTCTATTAGCCCGATGAAGTAGAGCTGAATGTGTGTGCTAAGCACACACATTCAGCACTGCTTCATCAAGCCAATACAATGCATTAGCCAGTGCTGATTGGCCAGAGTACGGAATTCGGCCAATCAGCGCTGGCTCTGCTGGAGGAGGCGGAGTCTAAGGTCGGACCTGAATGGAGACTGGTGTGGAGCGATCTTAGACTCCGCCTCCTCCAGCAGAGCCAGCGCTGATTGGCCGAATTCCGTACTCTGGCCAATCAGCACTGGCTAATGCATTGTATTGGCGTGATGAAGCAGTGTTGAATGTGTGTGCTTAGCACACACATTCAGCTCTACTTCATCGGGCTAATAGAATGCATTGGCCAGCGCTGATTGGCCGAATTCCGTACTCTGGCCAATCAGTAGTGGCCAATGCATTCTATTAGCTTGATGAAGCAGAGTGTGCACAAGGGTTCAAGCGCACCCTCGGCTCTGATGTAGCAGAGCCGAGGCTGCACAAGGGTTCAAGCGCACCCTCGGCTCTGATGTAGGAGAGCCGAGGGTGCACTTGAACCCTTGTGCAGCCTCGGCTCTGCTACATCAGAGCCGAGGGTGCGCTTGAACCCTTGTGCACACTCTGCTTCATCAAGCTAATAGAATGCATTGGCCAGCGCTGATTGGCCAATGTATTCTATTAGCCTGATGAAGTAGAGCTGAATGTGTGTGCTAAGCACACACATTCAGCTCTACTTCATCGGGCTAATAGAATGCATTGGCCAGCGCTGATTGGCCGAATTCCGTACTCTGGCCAATCAGTGCTGGCCAATGCATTCTATTAGCTTGATGAAGCAGAGTGTGCACAAGGGTTCAAGCGCACCCTCGGCTCTGATGTAGCAGAGCCGAGGCTGCACAAGGGTTCAAGCGCACCCTCGGCTCTGATGTAGGAGAGCCGAGGGTGCACTTGAACCCTTGTGCAGCCTCGGCTCTGCTACATCAGAGCCGAGGGTGCGCTTGAACCCTTGTGCACACTCTGCTTCATCAAGCTAATAGAATGCATTGGCCAGCGCTGATTGGCCAATGTATTCTATTAGCCTGATGAAGTAGAGCTGAATGTGTGTGCTAAGCACACACATTCAGCTCTACTTCATCGGGCTAATAGAATGCATTGGCCAGCGCTGATTGGCCAGAGTACGGAACTCGACCAATCAGCGCTGGCTCTGCTGGAGGAGGCGGAGTCTAAGATCGCTCCACACCAGTCTCCATTCAGGTCCGACCTTAGACTCCGCCTCCTCCAGCAGAGCCAGCGCTGATTGGCCGAATTCCGTACTCTGGCCAATCAGCACTGGCTAATGCATTGTATTGGCGTGATGAAGCAGTGCTGAATGTGTGTGCTTAGCACACACATTCAGCTCTACTTCATCGGGCTAATAGAATGCATTGGCCAATCAGCGCTGGCCAATGCATTCTATTAGCGTGAACTGAGTTTGCACAGGGGTTCTAGTGCACCCTCGGCTCTGCTACATCAGATTGCTACATCTGATGTAGCAGTGCCGAGTGTGCATCAGATGTGTAGTTGAGCAAAACTGACTCAGCACTGCTAAGTCTCTGCATTCGCATAGGAATGCATTGGCCAGCCTTCGGCCAATCAGCGCTGGCTCTGCCGGAGGAGGCGGAGTCTAAGGTCGGACCTGAATGGAGACTGGTGTGGAGCGATCTTAGACTCCGCCTCCTCCAGCAGAGCCAGCGCTGATTGGTCGAGTTCCGTACTCTGGCCAATCAGCGCTGGCCAATGCATTCTATTAGCCCGATGAAGTAGAGCTGAATGTGTGTGCTTAGCACACACATTCAGCTCTACTTCATCAGGCTAATAGAATACATTGGCCAATCAGCGCTGGCCAATGCATTCTATTAGCTTGATGAAGCAGAGTGTGCACAAGGGTTCAAGCGCACCCTCGGCTCTGATGTAGCAGAGCTGAGGGTGCACAAGGGTTCAAGTGCACCCTCGGCTCTCCTACATCAGAGCCGAGGGTGCGCTTGAACCCTTGTGCAGCCTCGGCTCTGCTACATCAGAGCCGAGGGTGCGCTTGAACCCTTGTGCACACTCTGCTTCATCAAGCTAATAGAATGCATTGGCCAGCACTGATTGGCCAGAGTACGGAATTCGGCCAATCAGCGCTGGCCAATGCATCCCTATGGGAAAAAGTTTATCTCACAAAAATCACAATTACACACCCGATAGAGCCCCAAAAAGTTATTTTTAATAACATTCCCCCCTAAATAAAGGTTATCCCTAGCTATCCCTGCCTGTACAGCTATCCCTGTCTCATAGTCACAAAGTTCACATTCTCATATGACCCGGATTTGAAATCCACTATTCGTCTAAAATGGAGGTCACCTGATTTCGGCAGCCAATGACTTTTTCCAATTTTTTTCAATGCCCCCAGTGTCGTAGTTCCTGTCCCACCTCCCCTGCGCTGTTATTGGTGCAAAAAAGGCGCCAGGGAAGGTGGGAGGGGAATCGAATTTTGGCGCACTTTACCACGTGGTGTTCGATTCGATTCGAACATGGCGAACACCCTGATATCCGATCGAACATGTGTTCGATAGAACACTGTTCGCTCATCTCTAAACGGCACATGATCCAAGGCACACCACATCCTCTGTAAAATATGGTGGAGGCAACGTGATGGCATGGGCATGCATGGCTTTCAACGGCACTGGGTCACTTGTGTTTATTGATGACATAACAGCAGACAAGAGTAGCCGGATGAATTCTGAAGTGTACCGGGATATACTTTCAGCCCAGATTCAGCCAAATGCTGCCAAGTTGATCGGACGGCGCTTCATAGTACAGATGGACAATGACCCCAAGCATACAGCCAAAGCTACCCAGGAGTTCATGAGTGCAAAAAAGTGGAACATTCTGCAATGGCCAAGTCAATCACCAGATCTTAACCCAATTGAGCATGCATTTCACTTGCTCAAATCCAGACTTAAGGCGGAAAGACCCACAAACAAGCAAGACCTGAAGGCTGCGGCTGTAAAGGCCTGGCAAAGCATTAAGAAGGAGGAAACCCAGCGTTTGGTGACGTCCATGGGTTCCAGACTTAAGGCAGTGATTGCCTCCAAAGGATTCGCAACAAAATATTGAAAATAAAAATATTTTGTTTGGGTTATGTTTATTTGTCCAATTATTTTTGAGCTCCTAAAATGTGGAGTGTTTGTAAAGAAATGTGTACAATTCCTACATTTTCTATCAGATATTTTTGTTCAACCCTTCAAATTAAACGTTACAATCTGCACTTGAATTCTGTTGTAGAGGTTTCATTTCAAAACCAATGTGGTGGCATGCAGAGCCCAACTCGTGAAAATTGTGTCACTGTCCAAATATTTCTGGCCCTAACTGTATCTTGATTGCTCTTTTTGGATTATAATTGGATTAAGTGAGCAACATTTTCTGCACTATAGAGTGTTTTTCTTGTCTGTACACTCCTCAGTACACCCCCACTGTATTATATGCTCCTCATTACGCCCCCACCCCACTGTATTATATGCTCCTCAGTACAACAAACACACACAAACCCATACAACATACCCACACACTCACTCTATTATACTTAGGGAGCGTTCACACTACCGTCGGTGTCCGACATGTAGTGTCCGCTCAAAATCTGTCACGGACACTAGGAGCGGACACTAGCTGTGTCCGTGACACCTGTCATTCACTTGAATGGGCATCGGGTGCGTTCTTTTGCACTCCGTGCCCGTCCTTTCCTGTCCGCAAGTGAAGATGTCCGACTTCTCAAGCGGACAGAGGAACCCTGCATCCGTAGTTTGAGGACCTCTGGGCTAAAGCCATCGGAAATATGTATTTTCCGATGGCTTTAGGCGACCCCTGTGTTTTGGTCGTTCGACCCCTGCCGGGGTCGCAACCCACAGGTTGAGAACCACTGATCTATCTAATCTCCACTGATCTATCTAATCTCCAGTGTGTGTTATATATGTGCTGTGTATAGAAGCTGCAAGATATTAGAGAGAGAACAGTATGTGTGTCTGCACTTGCCATATGTAGGAGCTGCACTGTATCACTGCTCTTGTCCGTTATTCTGGGTTTTATTATGCATCTATAGATGGTGCACAGCATCACTTCTCTTGCTCTGTATTGTCTGGAAAACTGGGTGTAATACTTCTTATCTGTTCTGATTTAGAGGGAGGTATTATGTGGAGGGAGACCTTTTCCCTTTTAATCTCAGGGTTGGTTCACATCTGCTTTTGTATTCCGTCCGGGGAGAGTCCGCATGGAGACCCCCTGAACGGAATACAAATGCAATTTCAAGTGCTGTGCTGTAAAAGCACACGGACCCCATAGACTATAATGGGGTCCGTGTGCTTGCCGCGTGCTGACCGCATGAATCATGTGGACAGGAAAGTAGATTGGGAACTACTTTCCTGTCCGCACGATCCCAAACATCTGTCGGTAAGCACACGGACCCCATTATAGTCTATGGGGTCCGTGCGCTTTTACAGCACAGCGCTTTGCACTTGTGTTTGGTATTCCGTTCGGGGGGTGGGGGAGTCCTCATGTGGACTCTCCCGAACGGAATCCAGACGCTGATGTGAACGAGGGGTCAGGCAGCCAAAAGACTTCATTGCGTCAATTTATTGATTTGTCCTATGAATAGATTATTTGATAAAGCCCATATACCCCTCTAACAAGTTGAAAACTATTGAAAAAAATGTAATCAGTTTGTATAAGTTTTCAAATTCATGTATTGATTTTAATAATGATAAAAAAATTATAATAATGAAACATGGAAGAGATCACAATAGGACTGATTATGACTGATGCACTTTGGAATCACTTTCAGTCCGTAAAAGATGAATAGGATCTGTCAACAGATCCATCATGATCATTTTAGTGTGTGAATGTAGCCTTTCCCCCTCCTTCTGTGATAGCATATGCCCCTATTCTGTCATTTAAAGGGAAGAATCCAAGCAGAACTGAGAACTGGCTCACCATAACTCTCATTAATTCTGACAGGAAGATACAAGTAAAAGTGTTTTTCAATTGTTTAATTTGTTTTCCAGACTGGTTTTACTTTCACAGTGTATGGTGGGGGCATATTTCATATTTTCATAGGCATTTTTTAGTCCCTGTACATATATTAGACCATTCAAAGGCTTTTGAGAATGTTTTTGGAATGTGTCCGTCATTATGACCTGATAAAAACATTTGTAAGCTCAAATTTTCATACAGAAAGGCAGAGCGCTTTTGTGAGAGTAATGCCTGGTTCACATCTGCATTTGGCCATTCCACTCGTAATCAGTATTTGACATCTTCAAAAACTGATTTCAAACGGTCCGGATGAAAACCCATTCATTTCAATGGGTTTTAAAAGTAATCAATATGTAATCAGTTTGTGCCATTCCGTCTGCTTTCAGTTATTTTGTACGGAGAGAAAAGTAGAACTTGCAGAACTTTGTCTCTGTACTGAAAATAAGGATTCCATGCGGACAACGACCAATAAGGGCGGGTTCACACCTGCGCCCGCTCTCCGCTTTAGGAAATTCAGTGGGTTTCTGTCTTGTGCCTGAGTCACAGGACAGGCGACGGAAACCCGACAGTCAGTTTTCAAACCCATTCACTTCTATGGGTTTTCAAAGTGACCACCCGTGAGCAGCGAAACCGTTTTTTTTTTAACTGGACACAAAGTCAGACATGCGGGACTTTGTGTTGGATTAAAAATGGTTTAACTGCGGGGAGGCAGAAGACTCACACAGGCGGTCACTTTGCAAACCCATTCAGGTGAATGGGTTTGAAAACTGACTGCCGGGTTTCCGTCTCCTGTCCAGTTTCTTGGGGCAGAAGATGGAAACCCCTGCCGGATTGCCTAAAGTGGAGACTGGGCACTGGTGTGAACCCGCCCTTACATACTGATAGCAATCAGTTTGGGTTTGTTTTGCATATGCTCAGAATGAAGAAGGGGAAGAAAAAGAAAACTGATTAGTCAAAAACTGACTACATACTGACACTTAACCCCCTGTGTGCCAGCTACGTCCATTCATTCCTATGGATGCATGCTCTTCGAAACTGGATTTTCGAATAGTACTCGCTCATCTCTAGTGGAGAATAAAGAATTCAAAAAGATTTTATCAGATATCTATCCAAGATTTAAAAGCATAGTGATTCACTTTTGCCATGGTGAAATTATTCTCTTCTGGAGTGGAGTATGAGAAACAAACTGCCTTAAATCGGCTTAAAACATAGTATATAATGCTACCTAGGTACCTATCAATCCATTTTCCAGCTCTCTAAGGCAAACACAGCAAAATTTATGTGAAAGTAACATGTATAGTAAAAAATGGATGTTAAGCAGTGGTTACAAACTCTTAGGGTAAGTTCACACTGGGATTTTTGGACCGGATTTTGACGCGGGGGCCGCCTCAGAATCTGGTCCAAAAATGGCTAGCTGCAACTGGATGCCGGTGCAGTGAATCCAGTCGTGGCATTCCGCTCCGGATTAGGTCCAAATGAATGGGCCTAGTCGGAATGGAAGTGTTGTGCCACGGCAGATTCAGAATGGTCATGTTGCTTTTTTCAGCTACTAAGTAGCGGAAAAAAGAAGCAAGCGGCTCCCTTTGAAGTCAATGGGAGCCAGCGGATTTTGAGGCGGATTCCGTATCAAAATCCGCTGCCAAGTAGCCCCTTGGTTTAACCATGCACTGCGCTGACACTTGCTTTCATGCATTTTAACATTTAAAACACTCCAAAAATTAGCCTGTTTTTGGTAAAATGTGCTTACCTAGGGGGGTTTTAGACACACATGGCGACAAATTTGGTTTTGTTGAAAAAAATTGCCTGTTTTGATGACTTGTAAGTGCTACATGCTTTTTGGTATCTGGGAGACAAATTTGTAGCTGTGAGCCACTTGAAAAGTAATAAAGAAAAAAAACACCAAAAATTATTCCTCTAAGGGAGCGATTCCACTCAAACATTGCATTAGTATGGTAAGAAGCAATAGTGGGGTTGTGTATTTTATTTTATTCTCATTATGCCAATGAGTGACAATTACAAGATTTGAAGAAAAAATTGTGACACACTAATACCAGCATTCCCAGTCTGACAGCTGAAATAGCTAGAATATACTATGAAATGGAATGGACCAGGAGTGGACCAGGAGAATAGCAATTGGGAGGAAGAAAAGAACCTGGATTATCCTGTTGCTTATCCCTGTATGGGACCAATTAGTATGGTGGCAAATGAATGGCAATCTACATAATTAAAAAAAAAAAAAAATAGGGCTACACTATCAATGTACCTTCTGCTAAAAAAGCTGGACTGCCTTCCAAAATGGAACATCATGAGGTAAAAGTAGTTGTTCTTCTTCCTCTCACAGTTATCCACTCCATTGTTTCAGAGCTTTGCCGCATGCTGTTATTATATACTACTGCTGAAATTGACACTCCGCATATGCAATAGTGCCACTCAATTTGCGCTTCACCATACAAGCATAAAATGAGGGAGGGGAGTGTAAGCAATTGCTTGCCCTGGTGAAGTTGAGGGTGGGAAATGGTAAAGTGTAGAGGAACTGGAGGAGGTGGATGTCCTGCCTGGTGTTCAATCTGTGGCTGCCCTGAACTCATGAGGTGATGTCAGAATTAGTACTAGAAAGCACTAGACCTTTTTGCATTTCTAGACTGTTGCCTCTGACGCTCAAAACATTGGCTCAGTGAACCATGACTATGTATTGTTCCTGCTAATAGGTGCTGCTCCTCGCAGTGAGATCATTTACAAGGAGAGACCCACATGGCGATATCAAGCAGGGACAACTTTCCTAAAAAAAAAAAAAAAAAAATACAATGGAGTCCATTAAGTGGCACGGCAGTGACTGCATGCCAGTAATTTGGCCATGTGAGAGTTAAAGTTGCAAACCAGCTGAATGACTGTGTGTAGATTGTTTTTTACTAGACAAATATTCCTTTATGAAAGATGACCGACTTTGGCATGGAGGAAGAGGAGAGGGGAAGCAGATGGAGATGATAATTAATGATAATAATGAGGATCATATGCTGGGTGTTAGTGATCTTCCTGCAAAGACAATCATGGGAAGAATGAATACAACAGCCTTGCTCACTTAGTGCCCTGAAAATTCTGGCTGCAGGTGGGACAGTCAAGTAGTGTTGCTGTTGCCATACACATTCTTATTGTTGGTACTTGCACAAGTGTTTTCTCCTCCACCTCCTTTGCCTGCATTTTATTGCACACTACTTAATTATAATAGTGCTTGGCAAAAATTCTGTGTTTTATTTTAAAAAAAAATTATTTCAAGACAAATAGCAAAGCAAAAGCACTAAAGCATTAAAAGGTCACCCGATCAGTTTCTATTATTTGACTGGAAATGCATCAATCAGCTTATAATTTTTTTTTACTGTAAAAATTATGGTGATTTGTATGTATTTTGGGTAAAACAACAGTTTTTTTTAGATTATTATAGACTGCAATACAGTAAACTAGTGAACAACAACAAAAAACCTTAAATAACAGATTTAAAAAAAAAATAAAAAATTATATATATATGACTTTGAGCAGCAACAACAAAAAAAAGGGCACATTTTTTTTTTTTCAGAATAGCACTCCACCATCACTGTGTATTGGTAAGCAGAGCACAAAACATTAAATAACTAGAGGTTTTTGTTTTTTTCAGATTATGGCAGGCTGTTGTGCTATATTAGGTGAACAAATATAAAAAAACTATATAAATGTGAAAAATTATTTTTAAAAAAGTTTATATTTTTTTTCAGATTTGATCAGGCAGAATCAGTGCTTTTCTGTTAAAACAATAGTTGTATGTATTTAATGACAATAAGCCCTTAATAAAGTATTTCTCACTAGCTGGAGCTGCAGGACTGACTAACGCTGGGTTCACACTAGCGCCCGGAGTCCGTTCTGAGCTTTCCGTCTTCTGCATGCAGAAGATGGAAAGCTGTCAGACTGGGTCCGCCGTGTGCGTTTTATGCTCTCTGCCGTGAAACCATTTTTTTTAAACTGGACACAGAGTACTGCATGTCCACTCTGTGTCCGATTTAAAAAAAAACAAAAAACGAGTTCACAGTGGAGAGCATAAAACGCTTACCGGCGCTCACAGCCGGACATCTTTCAAACCCATTCAAATGAATAGGTATGAAAGAGTCCTGCAGGTTTACGTCTCTTGCCCAGTTTTGTGCAGGAAACGGAAACGTGCATGAACGAAGACCGGACGCAGATGTGAACGAACCCTAAATAGTACGTTTAAACACTCTGTATGCAGCAATACAGGTATGCTACCCCACCCCTGTGTATGATTTCTATGACTAATATCTCTGTCCTCCTATTCCTAACTATTGGTTGCAATTGTAAGCTTTTGAGAACTGAGGACTCTGTGTGAAGCAGTGAGGTGAAACACAGACCCTATACTATCTCCACCATCACTGCAAATGCCTGTGATCATGCTTACAGCAACTTATATACTGTATATGACATCAGCACTTTAAGGGGTCCACCTACTGCTGTCTATTGGCCAAGAGGCTGTCAGATGATGTCGAGTGGTTCTAGAATGTCACCCAGTGACACATACACGTGTTTTTTCTGTATTTGCTGCTCTAACACTTAGCAGTGGATATTTTTGTTCATTTGAGACTAATTAACATTTGTCAAAAAACAAAGAATTTGAAATTCAAAGTCAAAGCCGGTTTGTGATGAATCGGTTTACTCTAATACGATCTATCTTTCTGAAAGTTTCATCAACTCCACAGGATCATCACAGCCAATAATGACTTTTTATCTAAAGAACCACGTTATGACTCACTGCCATACTCATCTCACGTGGCATCACTACTTGGAATACCAGTGGTGGGAAGGTATCAGGCCACAATACTAGAAATAGCCTTTTCTGAAGAATATATTTCAAATATTTTTTTTCTTGACTTCCAGCACGTTGAAGGGTCCTCTAAAATTTTCCTAGATCTTAAAAAAAACCCTATAAATAAATATGTAAGAAAATTATTAAATTATTTATTATTATTTCTCTTTTATAGGTAGTCAAATCAATAGTAGACCTAGGTAGATGAAACAATACTAAAACATAATAACAAAAGAGACATTTATTGTATAATGTCAGACAGCATCAAAAGTGGCGTCTTTGGCTATTTTTCTACAAAGTCACTTTTAGCTTATTTACCTATTCTTTCTAGAGAATCGAGCATCGGCTCTATCCCAATTGAATGTTATGTCAATATTAATCCACAATCTGGTAAGTCTTAACAAAGAACACACATTTAGGGACAGATCTTTCTCCTCAGGGGAAATAATTCAATAAAGTACTGATAAAACCACCCAATGTATATATCATCCATGTCACATACATCAATGTCGCATCAGAACCATCAGCACAGTGCACTAAGTGATGAGGCCATTTTACTCAAAGACTAGTTTGTTAGTTATCAGATCGACCTGTCAAGTTAAATATTCTAAAAAATGTTTCAGTAAACGTGAAAAATTTGTCACGCCTCTGACCTGGGCAGACATCAACTTCAGCTTTGTAAGCTGGAGAGTTAAAATTCCTATTTGTAACCATGACATACAAACAAGTAATATTAATCTGCATTACTATTATTAATGAGCATTTGCCAGCAACCGAGCAAGCTAAAAGACAGAAGAAATAAATTAGCTGCCAGTATTCTGCTCGAGGACAGCGCTGTTATAAAGGATAACCTGGCAGTATGAAACACAGGTTGCTGGGATTTTTTTTTTTTTTTACTTCTTGATCCACTATTTCCTAAACGTTTGCTGTTTATCATTGAAAAAGCTCATAAAGATGCTTTTTGTAAAGCAAGCAAGAAAATATAGATCTGCTCGATATAGATAAATACATCTTAAAACTGTACAGTTGAAGGCTTATCGATTTCAGGAATGACTTACAGAGTGGCC